>NW_006409047.1:168242-170215 GCF_000296735.1 Chrysochloris asiatica | reverse complement strand
ACAACAACAAATATGCATGATGCCTAGTTGTTTGATGTGTAAAATGGATGCATGTTCAAATTTACTATTAATGGCCAACTCTTGTTGTCAAGGTATGGAATCACAAATAACTGAGAAAGTTGTCTCATAATATTCATTCTATGATAGAGTCAGATAGAAATTACCATCCTCTATAAGAAATAGTGTCTCCATTGCTCATATTTCCAAAGTATTCAGTAAAATGTATTAGTATTCACAGATAACCCTACCATCTTCAAGAGTAATGCTATAAAATTCCCTGTAAACAATTTGTCCCATTTCCTTAACTCACAGGTGAACACACCAGATTGTAAGAGGAAGAATCAATGATTCTTCCTCCAATTGTTCATTAGAAAAGGAGCACAATCATTGAGGTCTGATTGAGGAGACAGATTCCTAAAATAATAATCAGAAGAACAAATTTCAAATCCCATATATATTGCATACTAAACTTGGAGTGCTTATAAATCTCTCAATTTTTCTTACCTAGAAATAGAACAATACCCATCACAAGGGTGCATGTGGCACTAACAAAGGATTGACACTTAATAAATACCTGGACTTTTATTTTCAATAAGAATATTAATCAATATGAGAGTTGTATATTAATTGTTGAAATACAGTCTCAGTTTATCTTATTATATGAGAAAATAAAATACTGATATGTCCCATATGCATGTGGAAGTTGAACAATGAATAAGGAAGACTGTAGACGAACTGATATATTTGAATTGTGGTGTTGAATAAGAATGTTAAAAGCATCATCGACTGCCAGAACAAACAATCTTTGTTGGATAAAAATGCAATTGAAATGCTCCTTAGATGCCAATGCAGTGAGATTTTGTCTTACATACTTCAGACATATTATCAGGAGAGACAAGTTTCTAGAGAAGGACATTATGCGTCATAAAGTGGAAGATCAGCATAAAAGAGGAAGAAGACCCCCGACGAGATGGACTGACACAGTGGCAGCAGCAATGCACTCAAATGTGATAACAATTGTGAGGAAGGTGCAAGACTGGGCAGTGTTTTGCTCCATTGTGCATAGGGTAGCTATGGGTCCAAACTCAGTAATACCTTATAATAATATGTTCTGGGAAAACTGAACATAGAATGTATTAGAATTATAAAATGTTCACTTAATAAGATGTACTTTATCCTTTTTTTTTTCCATTTTGTTTCATTTTAATGAAAATCTTCACACTATTTCTAAACAAAATTGAGTGTTGTATATGCTATTAAATACATTCTGTACAAAGCCTTTGATATAGGCAGATGTTGCTGTTGTTGTTGTTGAGTGCCATCAAGTTTGTTCTGACTCATAGCAAGACTTATAGGGTTTCTGAGGAGCCACTGGCAAACAGCTAACTTTGCTGTTCAAGCTGAACTTGTAGTATAGTGCTTATCCTACAGTGTGATACCAGGACTCCAATATAGGCAGATCCAAGCCCTGTTTTATTTTGTTTTTAATCCTGTGGGAAATTCTCAGAGGGATGAACACTCATGCAGGAAAGCAGTCAAAGTGGAATTCATATAGTCTACATTCTAATCAAGGAAGTGTTTATTCCATATTTAACAAAGATTTGTCATTTTCATTGTCATTGTGGTTGTAGCCTACTCTGTGTTACAAACAGGGTTGTTGTTGTTATGTGCCGTGCAGTCGTTTCCTACTCATAGCTACCCTGCACAGGGTTTCCGAGGCTGTTAATCTTTACGGGAGCAGAACGCCTCAACTTTCTCCCGCTGAGCAGCTGGTAGTTTCGAACTGCTGACCTTGCGGTTCGCAGCTCGATTCGTAACCACTACGCTACCAGAGTTCCTTTAGGCTCTGGGAATCAGAAACAAATAAGAATCAATTCTTTCATTACAAACATTCAACACCTATTTATAAAGAGACACTATAAAACACCCTTACAAGAATCCAGACAAAACAAAATCTTCAGATTTCAGGACAT
>NW_006409047.1:165370-167468 GCF_000296735.1 Chrysochloris asiatica | reverse complement strand
TAACTATTCCTTTAAAAACATCCCAGCTCCCAGACTAGGAATGAAATCCAAGATCCTGTGTTAATTACAAGGATGAAGGAGGAAGGGAATATCTGGGACAAAATATTGGAAAAGAGACAAGAGAATATCTTTCCTGAATTATCATCTGCCAACTCCTGATGT
Organism: Chrysochloris asiatica; assembly: GCF_000296735.1. Taxonomy (NCBI): domain Eukaryota; kingdom Metazoa; phylum Chordata; class Mammalia; order Afrosoricida; family Chrysochloridae; genus Chrysochloris; species Chrysochloris asiatica. Next base: position 167,306 of record NW_006409047.1, on the reverse strand, counting down.
GATTTTCTCCTGTATTCTAAATTACCTTGATGATGGTCAAGAAACCAAGAATGCTGCCCTCTCAGTGATCTAACAGAAACTCCACATAAAGGTGCACAGCTAGCAGGATTCTCTGGGGGAGATCAAAGAACTGAAGTGTCAGCATGAGTGGGCATAGCAGAATACGGCCAGGTGTCCAGTCCCACTGCCCAAATTTAAACCAGGCTTCCACTTTTTCTGGCACATGCCCTGGTACAAGTTGCAAAAACAGACAATGCTCCTTTTCTTTTCTGTACAATGGCAATAATATGTGCTGCATTTTTTTGGGTGTGGCTGCATAGTAAAAGGAAACGCATTCCATAGAATATTTAGCTCAGGTCCTGTCACCGGGCAGCCTTCAATAAAGATACATGATGCTGTGGTTACTGTCACCATTGCTCATCATTGTCATTATCATTGCCATCTATAAGATCATTTTGTTATGCTTCAGGGACAGGTGAAAGAGACTCATAACCTGCTCTGTGAGGAAGTACCTACAGGAGCCAGAACCAATGTAGAAGAAATTAAAACTCAAAGAGTTGTTTGTTTTGTTTTGTTTTTTTCTTGTACTTCTGACTTTACTGGAGTCTGAGGTGAAACTTAGCACTTCAGAGCCTCCCAACTGTTCAAGCATCTGTGCTACTTGTCCTGATGTGGAGAAAATAATATTCCATAGCCCTTCTGTCCTCTATCTCGCATGACACTCACTGGGTTGCTCTGGGTCTAGTTGGGGCATGACCAAGGTTGTGGTCCACCATACCTCTCCTGTCTAGTAGGTAAGTCAAGCTGAGCCTTCTTCATCAGGACTGGCAGGAGCACAGATTCAAGCTTGGATATCTGAGGCATATAATCACAATAGAGGAGAGACTTGGGTAGTAAGCACATTTGACTGGGAAACGTTGACTGAAAATATGGAGGACACAGGCAAGTAAGTTACCATTGAATAGCCTTGAGAACTAAATTCCCAGAGCTCACAATTAGCCAAATTGGTTCATGTTATTCCATTCTCTGAAGATTTGTTAACGTTAATAAATCAGAAAGAGGGAAAACATTCCTAATATCTGGTCCTTATAATTCAAAGTAATAACTCACCTGTATTTCTCATTTCTCAATTTTAGCTTCCAGGTTGTGTGATCTTAACATAAAAATCAGACACTTTCCCCCACTGTTTTTCAACTTAACGCATCAGCGTGTGATTTAATACCCTCAAGTGTTCCATAATATACTTTGGACATATTATCAAGAGAGACCATGAAGTGACTGAAAATAAAAAATTGTGGGTCAGGTGCAACTTAGTTCTCAAACTGACATCTTTGCTCTTGAACCCTTTTAAGAGGGGTTTGCAACAGGTTTTCTTAATGGATACATCTTTTGGTTTCTTGACAGCTGCTTGCATGTGTTGATTATACATCCAAGTAAAATGCAGTTTGTCAACTCCATTTATTATAAAGTTATTTGTTGGACCAGTTTTGTTTTCTTTGTAATGAGGTGCAATCCATACTGAAAATTGTAGTCTTTGATTTTTATCAGTAATTATTTTAAGTCCTCTTTATCTAAAGCACACAAGGTTGTGTCATCTGCATATCATAGGTTTCTAATAAGTCTTTCTCCAATTCTAATGCCACATTGTTCTTCATATAATCTAGCTTCTTGGATTATTTGGTCAGCATAAAGATGAATAATTATGGTGGAAATATGCAATCTTGGCACAATCATTTCCTGATTTTAAACCACTCAGTATCCCTTTGCTCTGCTCAAATGATTATCTCTTGGTCTATGTACAGGTTACTTGTGATATGTGTTCTGGAATACCTATTATTTGCAATGTTATCCATAGTTTGTTATGATACACACAGTCTAATGTCATTGCATAGGAAATAAATCGGTAGTTCAAGCTCACCAGTTGTTCCTTGGAAAC
>NW_006409047.1:162735-164348 GCF_000296735.1 Chrysochloris asiatica | reverse complement strand
ATTTTGGTTCTCATGAACTTGTTTTAGTTTTCTTTAGCTTCAGTCCGAACTTGCATATGAGTAATTGTTGGTCTGTTTCATAGTCGACCCCTGGCTTTGTTTTGGCTGATGATATTGAGTTTCTTTAGTGTCTCTGATCACAGATGCTGTCAGTGGGATTCTCATGTAGTCCATCCGGTAAGGTCTACATGTATATTCACCTTTTCTGTTGTTTACAAAGCATTTTTGTAGATGGTGTGAGATATGGGTCCTGCTTTATTTTTCTACAAAAGATGTCCAGTTTTGTCAGCACGATTTCTTAAAGAGACTATTTATTTCCAATTTAATGTATTTTAGCACTTTGCCAAAGATCAGCTATCTATAGGTTGATGGATTTACTTCTGAGTTCCCAATTCTGCTCCATTAGTCTATGTGTCTTTCATTGTTCCAGTATGAGGCTATTTTGACTATCACAACTGTATAGTAGGTCTTGACATCAGAAAGTATGAGGTCTCCTGCCTTGTTATTCCTCTTATTTCTGCTTTGCTTATCTGGGTTCTCTTTTCTTTTCACATAAAGCTAAATAGTTTTTCAATCACTTTAAAGAATGATACTAGAATCGGAGTTACAACCATCTTCCATTTCCTTTTTAGAGATCAAATTAAAAAATTTTGAACATTTTATTGTGGTTTGTGTGAAAGTTTACAAAGCATGTCAGTTTCCTATTCAATAAGTCATTACATTTTGTTTCATAACATTAGTTGTAGTCACCTCAATGTAACAGCACTCTTCTCACTTCTTCCCTTAGTTCTCTGTTTACAACCTGCACTCATTTCTGCCCTTTCCTGTCTTCTGAACTTTGTCAAATGGACAAGTGCTTCCATTTGATCTTGGAGGGCTGACTGTTTTGCAGGAACACATTCCTAACAGGTGTTTGTTCACTTTATAGGTCTGTGTAAGGTGTAGGAATGTTGAATCCTTCAATCATATGATTTATTTTGCAGGGAATGACATATTGAACAAGAAAGACATCTCATTTATCATCAAAAGGAACATTCATTTTAAGATCTATATTGAAGAACAATTCTGACTGTGATAAGATAATATCTAAATACCTAAGTGAAGACTAGTTAATTCCACAGTTACTCAAATTTACACACCAATCACTAAACCCAGTGATGATGAAACTAAAGAATTTTACTAACTTCTTCATTGTAAAAATGATCAAATGTGCAATGTCATCCATAGTTTGCTATGATACACACATCATACATGAAGAAAGCAAAGTCATTAAGAAAACAAGAGAGAAGGAAAAGGTCAAAATGGATGTCAGAAGAGACACTGAAACTTGCTCTCCAGCATAGAGATGCTAAAGCAATGGAAGAAATGAGAAGGTACAAGAGTTGAACAGAAAATTTCAAAGATCAGCTCGAGAAGATACAGCCAAATATTACAAAAAAATGTGCAAATATCTGGAATCAGAAAACCAAAAAGGAAGAACATGCTCAGCATTTCTCAAGCTTGGGGAACTGAATTAAAAATTCAAGCCTTGATTTTTGTTATTGAAAGATTGTCTGGGAAAATTATTGAATGTTGCAGACAGCATCAAGAGAAGATGGAAGGAATACACAGAG
>NW_006409047.1:152510-161210 GCF_000296735.1 Chrysochloris asiatica | reverse complement strand
TGGGAGAAAGTTGAGACTTTCTGCTCCCATTAATATTTATAGCCTTGGAAACACTTTACAGGGTCACTATAAGTCAGAACCAACTCCACAGTACGTCATAACGACAAGAACAATGACCTTTGCTTTCTTCCATTGTGGTGTTCAGAGTGTTATTACATCATTCTGGTCTTGTCATTAGTGTCTAATTCATCAAATAAGGTCTTACAATGATCTCTAAATCCAGGTGGGATATGTTCTAGGTTATATTTGATCCTTGTTAAGCTTTTTATTTTACTCTTTAGGGTGTGTATGAATTGAGTGAATGTTAACAGACAAGATTTTACTTTGAACCAATCTTATGTTTTGTTTTATCTACTTGAACACAATCCCTTCCCTGTAAAAGTTATCCTGTGATTTCTGGTTTGGGCTATAGCAGAGAAAACCAGGTAGGGTAGGCTCTGGTGAGAAGAGAGTGGGATCTCCCGAAGGAAGCGCTCATAGAACAACTCCAGAGCTCCAGATCTACCATAAAATCCAGGACAACAGGTTCCCGCATTCGCAAGTGAAAAAAATCGTGATATTAAGGGAAATAATGCGAGTTAAGAATCTGGAGTTTCAAGGCAGGGTTAAAGCCAGTCCGGCTTAGAAAACCGCGTTAAAAGTGATGCAGAGGCATCTGCAAAAAAGAAAAAAAAAAAGAGAGAGAGCGAGAGAGACAGGAAACTACAAATTTCTCCCTCTTTCTCCCTGTTCCACATTCATTGCTCAGCCTGGACATCAGTCAGGACAGTTTTCCCATGGGACAGAGAGAGGGAGCTTGGCAGTGATTTATGATGTCACCTGCGGAGCCACAGACCAAAAATTTCCACAGTGGGACCCTTTGCGAAGGTGCACCATGGAGTAGGTTATGACTCCAGAGGACCCTGTGTGGCGTTTCTGGGTCTGCAGGTCTGTACAGGAGTGGAGCACCTCGCCTTTCTTCCACAGTGCACCTGGTGGTTTTGAGCTGCTGACCTTGTGGTTCGCAGCCCCATTCATGAGGGCTGTGCTGCCCAAGCTCCCTGCACAGGACCAATTCAAAGTAATCTGTAAAACCTCAGCAAAAAAGGATGCAACCATCCCGAGAATTGCGCTGTGCACACACAGATACTAACTGACCTTTAGAGATAAAAAGAGTGGACAAACTTTTCCCATTAACTGCCCAATATCTACCTGTGCACCTCTACTGCAGTGACTAGAGGCGGGGCCTGAGAGAGTGGCTTTATCCCAGTTGTGTTTTTAGTGCCTTCCAACCTAAAGGGCTTATCTTCTGGCATTATGTTGGGTCAACTCCGACCCATAGTGACCCTGTATAGGGTTTCCCAGGAGCAGCTGGTGAGCTTGAACCATCAACCTTGCAGTTCAAACTACTTTGCAGTCTGGCACATTAACTCACAGCGCCACACCAGAATGCCATATGACAATAATCTTGTTCTATTTATAAAGTTTCGATACCCAACATTCTTTTCTTATTCACCGTGTTGCATTATAGTTCATAAAATTTCAGTAGTTCAACATTTAGAAGTCATCTTCATTTCCTTCTTCCTAGTCTGCATTTTCTGGATGCTAAGCTGAAACTTATCCACCATGAGTGGTCTTACTTTTATTTAAAATGCCTGTGGCATAGCATCACAGCAACATGCTACTCACACAGTACAAAAAATTGACCAACCAGCGTTAGGGTGTTCCATGTAGGGATATAGATATTATTCTATCATAACGATGTACTTTAAGATAGATCTTGAAATTTTCTATTTTACAATGAAGTCTACTTCATTCCTCTTCAGTTTATGGTTCCTAGCATAGTAAACCATATGATCACCATAATCAAAACTGCCAATACCAGTCCTTTCCAGTTTGACAATGTCTTTTATATCAATCTTTTAGTGTTTCATTTAATTTTTGACAACTTGAAATTTTCATAAACTCATACTTTGTAATTCCATGTTCCTGATTATTAATGGATGCTTCTAACTGTTTTTCCTTATTTTTTGTTGTACTCATCAGCAAATGAAGGTTCCAAAACCTTAACTACAGTTGTATCCTGATGGCCAAGTAAGTCTACTTTGAGGAGACAGCTCTTTCAGTCCCATTTTGAGTGACTTCCAAACTGAGGGACTGATCTTTCAGCCTACATCTATTAATATCATGGTATTTTTAATGTTTCCATCATCTAGCATTGAATCTGATAACCTTCCACTGCTATTCATACATTTTTCTGTAGCTAATCATCCAGAAGCAGCTGCATCTTCTTCTTCCTAGTATATCTGACACTGGAAGCTGTGCTGAAGACTTTTTGCCATGTTTGACCATGTTGCTATTTAAAATACCAGTGGAATGGCTTCCAGTATTGCAGTAACATGCAAGTCATCAGAGTACGACAACTTGACAGACAAGTGGTAGGCATACTTATTGGGTATATTGCAGAACAAGGCACTCTTTTGTTGCAAGACCCATGCCTTGTCATGAGTCTTGGGAGAGAGTGGGTAAATGCTGAGCAGAAAGAACAGCAAAGTATAGATTGGAAAAATATAAGAAAAATTAGGAATATTGGGAAAAATAACTTCCAAGTTGTTTGTTGTTGTTGTTAGGTTCCATCGAGTCAGTACCGACTAATAGCTACACTACGTACAACAGAACGAAACACTGCCTGGTCCTGGGCCAACCTAACAATTGTTCCCACGCTTGCGCCCATTGATGCTGCCATTATGTGAATCCATCTCGCTGGGTGGTTTCATCTTTTTCTCTGACCCTTCATGTTACCAAACATGATATCCTTCTCCAGCGACTAGGTCCCTTCTGACAATATGTCCAAAGTATGAGAGACAAAGTTTAGCCATTCTGGCATCCAAGGAGCACTCTGGCCACACGTCTTCCAACACAGATCAGTTGGTTCTTTTGGTAGCCATGGCATTTTCAATATTTTCCTCCAACACCATAATTCAAAAGCATTAATTCTTCCACAGTCTTCCTTATTCACTGTCCAACTTTCACATGCATATGAGGTTATTGAAAATACCATAGCTTGGGTCAGGCACATGTTAGTCCTCAAGCTGAGATCTTTGCTTTTCAACCCTTTAAAAAGGTCTTGTGCAGCAGATTTTCCTAATGTAATAGGTTGTTTGATTTCTTGACTGCTGCTTCCATGAGTGTTGCTACTTGAGCCAAGAAAAATAAGAACTAGAGGCCTGGCTATAAGACATTAAGTCTTAGGAAAGAGGGAGGATCTCCCTGCCCATAAGACTTTGAGGGCTGGGTCACACACAAAGGAAGCTAACAATTTCTTCTGCTTTTGTAAAATGTCGTTTAGATAGGACCCACCAACGAGAAAGTAACATGGTACACTCACCACTCTATGCTGGAGAGCAAGTTTCAGAGTCTCTTCTGACATCTATTTTGAGCTTTCCTTCTTTCTTGTCTTCTTAATGACTTTTTGATCTCTTCATGTTTGATGTTCTTGTTGTCATCCCAAAACTTTTCTTATCTTTACTCTTTAGTGTTTTATGAATCGTATCTCTTCTTCAGATGATCTCTAAATATAGGTGGGATATATTCAAGGTCATATTTTGGCTCTCATGGACTTGTTTTCATTTTCTTCAGCTACAATTTGATTTTTCATATGAGCAATGGATGGTCTGTTCCACAGTCTGCCCCAGGCCTTGTTTTGACTGATGATATGGAGCTTTTCCATTGTCCCTTTCCACAAATGCAGTCAATTTGATTTCTATGTATTCCATCTGGTGAGATCCTTGTGTATAGTCACCTCTTATGCTGTCTAAAGAAGGTATTTGAAATGAACACATTATTGAAGCTGCAGAATTCTATAATGCGATCTCCAGCATCATTTCTATCACCAAGGCCGTACTTTCCAACTACTGATCTTTCCTCTTTGCTGCCAGTGTTTTCATTCCAATCACCATGTTTTGATTATTAATGGATGTTATAGCTATTTCTCTTCATCAGCAAATGAAGACCCTGCGGTCTTTACTCCCACAAACTTTACGCCATTCACATCATCATGGTCAACTCTATTTTGAGGAGGCAGCTCTTCCCCAGTTGCATTTTGAATGCCTTCCAACCTGAGGGGCTCATTTTCTGTCACTATATCTGACAGTGTTTCTCTTTACTCTTTCTTCCTAGTCTGTCTTCATCAGGATGCTCATCTGAAATCCACAATGGGTGACCCTGCTGATATTTAAATATTGGTGGAATAGCTTCCAGAATCACAGAAACTCACAAGCCACGACAGTATGACAAACTGACAGATAAGTGAGATGATAAAGCAAATTGAAGAAAAGAGGAGGTACAAGAGCTGAACAGAAAATTTCAAAGGTCAGCTCAAGAATATAAAGTCCAATATAACAACAAAATGTGCAAAGATCTAAAGTCAGAAAACGAAAAAGGAAGGACATGCTCAGCATTTCTCAAAGTGGGGGTACTGAAGCAAAAAATTCAAGGCTAGACTTTCGTTATTGAAGGATTATCTGGGCAAATTAATAAACGATGCAGAACATGTCAAGAGAAGATGGAAGGAATACACAGAGTTACTTTACCAAAAAGAAATTATGCTGCTCAATCATTTCAAGAGATAGCATATGATCAAGAACCAATGATCCTGAAGGAGGAAGTCCAAGGAGCATTGAAGGATTTGGCAAAAAATAAGGCACCAGGAATTGATGGGATAAAAATTGAAATCTTTCAAGAAAGTGAGGCAGCACAGGAGGCACTCACTTATCTCTGCCAAGAAATTTGGAAGACAACTATCTGGCCAACTGATTGGAAGAGATCAATATTTATGCCCATTCCAAAGAGAGGTGACCCAATGGAATGCGGAAATCATTGGACTGTCTCTTTGATATCTCATGCGAGTAAAGTTTTACTAAAGGCAATACAGAAATGGCTGCAAGCATACATTGACAGAGAACTACAGAGGTTAAAGCTGATTTCAGAAGAGGCCGTGGAACTAGGGATATCATTTCTGATGTCCGATGAATCTTTGCTGAAAGCACAGAATAACAAAAATATGTTTGTTGTTTTTTTTAAGTGCCGTGGAGTCGGTTCCAACTCATAGCAACCTTGCACAGGGTTTCTGAGGTTGTTAATCTTTATGGGAGCAGAAAGCCTCATCTTTCTCCTGCGGAAACTGCTGGTAGCTTTGAACTGCTGACCTTGTGGTTCACAGCCCAATTCGTAACCACTACGCTACCAAAATCGGACTGCGAACCACAAGGTCAGCAGTTCGAAACTACCAGCTGTTCCATGGGAGAAAGATGAGGCTTTCTACTCCCGTAAAGATTTACACCCTCAGAAACCCTGTACATGGTAGCTATGAGTCGGAACCGACTGTAAGACACATAACAACAAAATATGTTTACCTGTGCTTTATTGACTATGTGAAAGCTTTTGAGTGTGTGGATCATGACAAGCTGTGGACAGAATTATGAAGTATGAGTATTCCAGAATACTTAATTGTGCTCATGAAGAATCTCTGCATGGACCAAGAGGCAGTTGTTTGAACAGAACATGGGAAAACTGAATGGTTTAAAATTAAGAAAGGTGTGTGACAGGGTTTTATTTTTTCACCAAAGTAATTCAACCTGTATGCTGAGCAAATAATCTGAGAAGCTGGGTTCTATGAACAAGTTTGTTACATCAAGACTGGTGGAAGACTCATTAACAACCTTTTATATGTCAATGATACATCCCTTGCTTGCTGAAAGTGAAGAAGACTTAAAATATTTCCTGATGAAGATGAAAGAGCACAGCCTTCAGTATGGGCTTCATCTCAATGTAAAAAAAACAAAAATCCTCACCCTGTACTAATTAAAAACATTCTTAGCAATGGAGAAAAATTGAAGTTGTAAAGGACCTCATTCTTATTCAATCAACTATCAAAACGCTCATGGAAGTAGCAGTCAATAAATCAAATGACGTATTGCATTAGGCAAATCTCCAGCACAAGACCTTTTTATAGTTTTGAAGAGCTAAGGTGTCACCTTGAAGACTTAGGTGCGCTTGAACCAAGCCATGGTGTTTTCAATAACCTCATATGCATGTGAAAGCTGGACAGTGAATAAGGAAGACTTTAGAAGAATTGATGCATTTGAGTTATGATGTTGCTGGAGAATATTGAAAGTGCCATGGGCTTCCAAAAGAACCAATAGATCCGTTTTGGAAGAAGTGCAGCCAGAGTGCTCCTTGAAGGCCAAGATGGCCAAACTTTGTCTCTCATACTTCAGACATATTGCCAGGAAGGACCCATTTCTGGAGAAGAATATCATGTTTGGTAAGGTGGAGGGTCAGAGACAAAGAGGAAGACCCACAGTGAGATGGATTTGCAAAGTGGCAATATCATTGGTCTCAAGCATGGCAACAATTTTGAGTCTGACCGAATGGGTAGTATTTCATTCTGTTGTGCATAAGGTCACTATGAGTCAGTACCAACTCAATGGCACCTAACAACAACAATAGTTTACCACTCAGCCCTATGTAATCCTATATAAAGCTAGTACTGTAGGTATTTCAGGGAGGTCAGATTCCTTAGGATGTTAGTCCACTGCTGCTCCACTGGTAATAAAGCCTCTTCCTCTAATAGTGCTAGTGTTCATGTGATGTCTTTCTCCCATTTGCACCTCATCTTACTGCAACAAAAGGATCCAGGAATCAATGGGATAATAATGGAAATCTTTTACCAAAGCGATGCAGCACTGAAGGCTCTCACTCATTTATGCCACGAAATTTGGAAGTCAACTACCTAGACTATTTATTGATTGGAAGCTATTCACATGTGTGCCCAATCCACAGAGAGGTGACCCAATGGAATGCAGAAATCATCAAACTATATCATTAATATATATATATATATCCAATATAAGTTTTATAAACAGAAAGCCAGCAGTCTGGAGAATGGGAAGAATAATTTCTTAAAACCATCCTGTCTTTCACAAGGAGCAGGCACATTATATAGGATATGTTACATTTGGATGTAAACTTAATTTATTTTAACATCAAGAAAAAGAAACAATACAGCAATAAACTTCCTCAAACATTCTACCTGTAGGAACAAAGAAACAACAAGGCACTAATCCTTCTGAAACATTCTACCTTTTAGGGTCCAAGTTGCTTAGTTCCGGAGATACCTGTCTGATTGGGCTTAAGTATATCCTAAAATCCTTCTAGGATCATGAGGTCATCTCAACTAATGATTAAACTTCCGCATTTGCAGGGTCCTCATTTAAGACCTAATGACCAAACCAACTCCATTTTCTTTAGATTCGTAGATCCATACTATCATTCCCCACTCTTATTTTTAGATTTTACTTCTATGAAATCTTCTTCAAATGAAAATAGTAACTTTGATCCCAGGCATTATTTCTTGGATTAAAAGAACTAAGGTTAGTTCATAGAAAACAGGGTTTACAAAGGGAAATATAGTAAGGTTGTTCCCTAACTGAAATGAGGGCTTCTCTCCTGTCTCTGTAGTCAATCACAGAGACAGAGATGGGAGAGATCTGACCCAAGCTTTATTAACAGAAAGTCAGCAGTCTAGGGGAAAGGGAGAATAATTTCTCAGTACCATCCTCAATAATTTCTCAATATCAATTATGAAGAACAGGCACATTATATAGGGTAAGTTACATTTGGATGTATACTTAATCTGTTTTAACACCAACATGTTAAGTAGGACACAATCTCCAGGCTGGAAGGGGAGCAGGTTACCAGTAGGGGAGGAATCAGACCTGGGAAGACCAAATAAGAATACAAGAAAGTGTGTGGTGGAGGTGTTATGTATACCTCTGCACCTTCAGATCTTCATTGAGGGCCTGTGGAGGGTTGAGGGAAGCTACCTGGAAAGGTTTACCATATGCAATTTGATAAGAGTACAATTTAAGTCCACTTCTGGGGTCTACCCAAATTCAGAACAGGGCTAAGGCAATACTGGGTCTCAGTGCAGAAGAATTTCCTGACAGTTTTACCTTTTTTTTTTTTTTTTTTTTTCATTAAAGCATAATTCATTTTTTCCCCTTTCCCAGAGTGGGATCTTTATGCTGAGTGCAATCTCTATTTCATCTGTAGTTGTTGGCTTCTCCATTGTCACTTCGGATACTTTTTTTGAAATCCAAATTTAGAGATAATCTCCTTCAAGAGGATTTTCACTACTTCTAAAGTTCCCTCAGTTTAAGTGCTGGAAGCCTCTACATAACCAGGAAAGATGCCTACAAAAACAAAACCAGCAAATATTTAAGTCCCTAGCTTGGAGGCATCTGTGTGAAATTGACCTGCCAATTTTCAAAGGGTTCTTTACGTTGATATTGATGCAGCATAGCATTGTCTTGGGATTGTTCTTGAAGCAAGTAAAACAGAGCTAACATTCTGAATGTTTTTCCTTTGTTTTGAAAATTTCTTACCCTGGAGCTAGCGCCTAAGGAATCAAATCAAGGCCTCTTTACCTTAGTGGGTCCTTTCATGGACTCCTTTAAGAAGTTGTTTGTTGTTGTTTAGTGCCATCGAGTCGGTTCCAACCCATAGCGACCCTGTACAGGGTTTCCGAGGCTGTAAATCTTTACGGGAGCAGAATGCCTCATCTTTCTCCCGCGGAGCAGGTGGTAGTTTCCAACTGCCGGCCTTAAGGTTCACAGCCCGATTCGTAACCACTACGCTACCAGAGCTCCTTTTTCTCCA
>NW_006409047.1:148878-152410 GCF_000296735.1 Chrysochloris asiatica | reverse complement strand
GAGGCTGTAAATCTTTACGGGAGCAGAATGCCTCATCTTTCTCCCGCGGAGCGGCTGGTAGTTTCGAACTGCTGGCCTTAAGGTTCACAGCCCGATTCGTAACCACTACGCAGAGCAGGGGCTAATTTTCACAAGATCAGACCATTTTATTGCCATTCACTTTCTTGCTTTTAATCTCTCATATCAGAGGAATTCCATCATTCACTTTTCATCCTTTAACTTTTCTCAAATCTTTTTGTCTCAGTCCAACTCAAGTCTTCTGGGTACACATTCACCATCTTCCTGCCTACATTTCTAATGCTTTTATCAGTGCAATCAGTTTAGCCTTTTGACCTGAGATTGCTGGCAGGAGGGCAATTACCTCCACTGGGTGTTTTAAGGTTACTAGGAGCTCTGGTGGACTCCTGATGTGGAGTTGTGAGTTAATTCACTGGGCTGCAAAGTTGGTTTGAACTGCAAGGTCAGTAGTTCAAGCTTACCAGCTGCTCCTCGGAAACCCTATACAGGGTCGTTATTGGTCCGAACCAATTTGACGGCACTTACAACAATGTGGCCTCTTGTAGCATAGTGGTTACAAGTCGAGCTGCTAATCTCATGGTCATCAGTTCGAAATTACCAGTGGTTCCATGGGAGAAAGATGAGGTTTGCTGCTCCCATAAAGATTTACAGCCCAGGAAAACCTATAGAGAGTCGCTATTGTTGGAACCAACTCTAGGACACATAACCACCACCATCACATACCCCACTCTCCAAGTCTCTTTCTCCATGTAACTACTTCTATCCATTAGTAACATCTAGTCCACCAGGTATAATGGTTGGTCTAATAGGTCAGGTTGGCTGGGAAAGTCTTAGCCAATGATTTCTATACAATCATGGATCAGCTCTCCAGCTGCCACTTCCAGGAGGAGGATGGCTGGATTTAATCACCTCATAATTCTCAGGGTAATATTCAGATTGTCCAGTAAAATAGTCAGGTATGGCCTCATCCATCCTATCATGAGCCATAGGCTTCTCTTCTATTAAACAGGGAGACAACCTGATGAGGATGGTGGTGGGCTGGCCCAGAGTGAGGTTCTAGGCCTCTTTCCTAAGAGCAGATTGGTTTCTGTGGCATGGTCAGCTTCCAGGCTTCAATTGGACCTCAATGGGGGATGCCTCTTGACTCTCCCAGAGCTCCACTAGAGCTCACTGGGGATTTATCTGGTTGTTGATCTCCTTAGGCTAGTGGTGACTGGTTTCCAGAGTTTGAATCAGTAATTGCCAGACATGTTTATGAGGAACCTCCATCTGTAGACTTTTGGTTCCAGGAAAAAAAAAAAAAGGTTATGTGAACTTGCAACTATGGAAGCAAGTCCCAGCTCAGTAAGAGGGCTGGGCAGTCATGAACATATAAGAAATGGTATGTTATTTTCTTTTCCCCAATGAAGTAGTCTAGGGATTTCAGGAAGAACTGGTCCTCAGGCCTCCCTTAGATTTCAGCTACTGCTACTAAATGGGATGGTGGGGAAGCTAGGGACCACTGAATAAGTGGACCACTGAATAAGTAGTCCCAGTGTCCACCAAACATCCAGTCTGTCCCCCCATTGTTATTTTCAGTGGAGGTTTCTGGAGAATGGGGTGGAATAGGGATGACAAAGGTGATGCCAAATCATACTGAATCCCCCCTCTCCTCCTTGGGTACCATCAATCCTCTTCAAACAAAGTTTGTTTGACCATCTGTTGAGTTGGAGGGTGGCTTTTCCTGCCAGATCATTCCCTGTCATTTGGGCATTCATTTTTCCAGTGTCCAGGTTTTTGCAGTAAGCACATTGGTCCTTGTTTAAGGACCTCTTTCCTTTCAGGGGTCCTCCCTGGGGCTCCACAGGTTTACCTCTAGTGGTTTTTAGGAATACAGTGTTGTACTGATACTTTCTGTGCTCTTGGTTATTAAATACCTTGAAGGTGATATCGACCAGCTGAGATGGATTCATGTGGCTTTCTCCATGGAATTTCTGAAGTTTCTTTCTAATATCAAGGGTACTTTGGGAGATGAAAGTCATGTTATCCATTAGGACATTTGCTGAGTCCTTGTGGTCAAGGTCTGTGTACTTAGGGTAAGTGTGGTAGATTCACTCAAGGAATTCAGAGGGGTCCTCAGTTGGCTTCTCCTTAACTGCCTATACTATGGTTGCCACGCTTGAGCCCATTGATGAAGCCACTTTGTCAATCCATTTCTCTGGGGGTCTTCCTCTTTTTCTCTGACCTTACCAAACGTGACATGCCTCTCCAATGACTGGTCCCTCCTGACAAGATGCCCAAAGCATGAGAGACAAAGTCTGGCCATCGTGGCCTCCAAGGAGCACTCTGGTTGTACTTCTTCCAACACAGATCTGTTTGTTGTTTTGGAAGCCAATGGTACTTTCAATATTCTCTTCCAACACCATAACAGATGCATCAATTCTTTTACAATCTTCCTTTCCAACTTTCACATGCATAAGAGGCTATTGAAAATACCTTGGCTTGGGTCAGGCACACCTTAGTCCTCAAGCTGACATCTTTGATCTTCAACACAGAGCCAGGCAGTAGTTCATATTTTTGTACATAGGCGTGCTATGAATCAGAGCCAGCTCAACAGTTGCTAACAGCAACAACCACAACAAGGTTCTAAAAACTTTCAATAAGCCCACAGGTTTCCTAAAGCAAACTACCTTGAGTCTCCTATAAATTTGGTATTTTCTGCTTGGTTTATCTCCCTGTATTTTCTGTGTGTCACCATTTTCATAGAAAGATCCAGGGCACATAGAACTTCCATTATACTTTCAGAATGTCTGTATGTCCTAGAGAAGGCTGTGTGTGGAACAAGTAAACAATGAAAGAAAACTTTTATTAGGGCAAAGTATCAGGGAAACGGATAAGAACAATCTGTGATTCTGAAAGTGAGGTCTCGGGGCAGCAGCGTCAATACTACCTGGAAACATGTTAGAAATGCACATCTTCAGCATCTAACCAAGATCTATGAACCCTGAAACTCCAGACAGGTCGGTCCCAGCCACCCAGATGAATGTTGTTATGTACAGCTAAACTTTGGGAATAGCTGTCCTATGGGATTTTTTTAATTGGTTCAATGAAGGACTCACACCTCTCTGCATCTTCAGATGTTTGAGGGCACTGTACTACCAAAAGCTAATGTATAAATATACCTTTGTTTTTGACATTAAGATACCATGCACACTTTCTTTGTCATTAACTTGCTTTTAATTGCATTCACAAGATACCATTAAATAATTATCATTACTCCTTTTAGTTGTTGTTGGTAAGTGCTGTTGAGTCAGTACTGACATATAATGACCCTGTATAGGGGTTCCTAGGAGAATCTGGTGAGCTTGACCTGCTGACTTTGTGACTCAAACCAACTTTGCAGCCCAGTGTATTAACCCACTGCTATGGCCCAAAGTCGATTAAACTGCAAGGTTAGTGCTTCAAGCTCAGCTGCTATTCAGAAATCCTATATGGGGTCACAATAGGTCAGAACCAATTGGATGGTACTTAAAAT
>NW_006409047.1:138973-147363 GCF_000296735.1 Chrysochloris asiatica | reverse complement strand
GGAGGGTCAGAGAAAAAGAGGAAGACCCCTAACGAAATGGATCAGCCAGGTGGCATCATTGATGACATTAAGTGTGGCCCAGGATCGGACATTGTTTCGTTCTGCTGTGCATGGGGTCACTATAAGTCGGTTCTGACTCCATGTCACCTGAAAACAACAACAACAATCAATATCCATATATATACAGCCTTGTAAACCCTGTGCAGGTTCACTAGGAGTCGAAACCAACTCCATGGTGCTTAAGAACAACAACGTATATATATACACACATATTTATGTATATATATGTTGATAAGTATATATATATTTTTTGAAAGAGAATCCTATAAGGATTCCTATCAGAACTGCAATGATTACTAGTTGGGCTGTATAAACCACAACCACTACCACCACCACCATGGAGCCCAGGTGTGCTGGTGTGAGTTAATGTGCTAAATGGCAAATTTGCTTTGAACCACAAGATCAGCAGTTCAAGCTCACCAGACTCCCCATAGAAACCCTATATGGGGTTGCTATGAGTTGGAACCAATTTGATGGCACTTAACAACAATTGGTAGGTGTAGTGGGGTGCCGTGGAGTCATTTCCAACTCATAGCGACCCTATACAAATTTTCTGAGGCTGTAAATATTTAGAGGAACAGAAAGCCTCATCTTTCTCCCTCAGAACAGCTGGTAATTTTGAACTACTGACCTTGTGGATAGCAGAGCCATACACACACACACACACACACACACACACACACACACACAGATTGCCCTGGTATCAAGCGTGGCAATTCCAACTCACCAGTCACTCCTTGAAATCCTATATAGGGTCTCTATAAATTGGGCTAGACTCGATGGCACTTAACAACAACAACATATGTAGATAAAGATACTGGATTTGCTTCTCTAGAAAACTTGGTCTAAGACAGTGCTTAATTATGTGTCTAATCTTAAGTATTTAAAGCATTTGTTTTCTCATTAGATCTGACCTAGTATATTTACATTGGAGGAACTGAGGATCTCAACAGATTTCAAAGGCAGGTATGACACCCAGTCATCTTGTGCCTAGTTCACAGCTTTTCAAGTTAATTCTTCCTGGTAAGAAGATTGCAGTTCTAAATTCAGATCTCTGAAACTAACTCATTTCTTCAATTTTCTCAGCAGGTAACAATGTTATGTGATTTACAGAAAATGCAAAAGACAAAAAACTACAAAGAATAATATAATGAGCACCTGGGTAATTTTCTCATCCATTAAGTGGAGATATTAATGGAAGTATCACATAAGTGGGGTTCTTGTAAGAAATTAAACTAAGAAATATACATATGGAGTCCTGGTATGGCTTGTTGGGTTAATATGCCAGACTGAAAAGCCATTTGAAATGCAAATGGGCGGTTCAGGCTCACCAGCTGCTCCTCTGAAAGCCTATACATGGTCACTATGGGTCAAAATTAACTCTACGGCATTTAACAACAACAATATACATATATTAGGGGGTGATACAAAAGGTTAATACTCTTCACTGCTAACTAAGAAACTGGAAGTTTAAATCCATCCAGAGGCACTATAGAATAAAAATTCAATTTTAAGTTTTGAAAATCCAGCCACTGAAACTCCTGTGGAGCACAGTTGTCTGCTGATATATTTGGGGTCACCATGAGACAGAATCATTTTGGCAGCTATCGGAACTAGTGTATGTGTGTAGGGTTTTTGTATGTATGTGTGTATATTAGTTTCCAATCTTGCTGATCATTATAATTATCTGTGTATCTATTAAAATATTCTGATGCCTCAGACATCAATATTTTTGTTTATATTAAGTGTTGTCAAGTCAGTTCTGATCCATACAGACACTGTATAGCGTTCAGAGGAGCAGCTGCTGACCCTGAACTGCGAATCTTACAGCTCAAACCAACCTTGTAATCCAGTGCCACACCAGGAATTCACAGTCACAACCTAGAAGCAGTTAAACCAAATTCCCTATAAATGTGTTCTTTGAAGATGCTAATATGCCTTAAATTAAGTGTGCATCACTGCCTTAGAATATTAGCATGCATTTATCAATTGCTCCTTTAAGGGTAGCTATTATTATAATCAACAACAACAAGAATTGATCATAACAATTGTAGAAACCCTGGAGGATTCTACTAAGCCTGAACACAGATCTCCTCAAAATTTAAAGTGACAGTTTCGACATAAAACCAAACGGCCACCACTCGTCTGTATGGCATGCTGTAGTGGCTTGAGTTGCTGTGATTCTGAGGGCTAGGCAACCAGTATTTTAAACAACCAGCAGGGTCACCCATGGTGGACAGGTTTCAGATGAGCTTCTAGAAAAAGACAGACTAGGAAGAAAGAGTGACAAACTACTCCTGAATCGTTAGTCACTGAAAAACCTTATGAATAACAGAGAAACACTGTCAGATACGGTGTCAGAAAATTATACAATCAAGTGAAAGGCACTCAAAATGTGACGGGGGAAGAGAGGCCTCCTCAAACTAGAGTTGACCATGATGATGTGAATGGAGTAAAGCTCATGGGAGAAAAGCCCGTGGAACCTTCATTTGATAATAGGGCACAACTCAAAATGAAGAGAAACAGCTGTAACATCTATTGAAAATCAGAACATGGAATGTACAAAGTATGAATCTGGGAAAATTGGAAGTTGTCAAAAACTAAATGGAACGCATAAACATCAATATCTTAGGAATTAGTGAGCTGAAATGGACAGGTATTGGCCATTTTGAATCTGACAACCACATGGTTTACTATGTAGGGAAGGACAAATTGAAAAGGAATGGTGTTGCAGTCATTGTCAAAAAGAACATATCCAGATCAGTCATGATATACAACACTGTATGTGATAGAATATTCATGTGCCTACAAAGAGCTCTGGTAGCATAGTGGTTACTAATCAGGCTGTGAACCTCAGGGTAAGCAGTTCGAAACTACCAGCTGTTCCACGGGAGAAAGATGGGGCTTTCTGCTCCTGTAAAGATTTAGAGCCTAGGAAACCCTGTACAGGGTTGCTATGAGTTGGAACCAACTCCACGGCACATAACAACAACAGCAACAGGGAAGCCCAGTTAATACCACTATTATTCAAATGTATCCACCAACTACTAAAGCCAATGAGGATGAAATAGAAGAATTCTACCAACTTCTTCAATCTGAAATTGATCAAATATGCAATCAAGATGTATTGATCATTACTGGTGTTTGGAATGCAAAGATTGGGAGCAAAGAGGACAAACCAGTAGTCGGAAAATGTGGCCTTGGTGATAGAAATTATGCTGGAACTTGCATGATAGAATTCTGCAAAACCAATGATTTGTTCATTTCAAATACCTTCTTTAGACAGCATAATAGATGACTATACACATGGACCTCGCCAGATGGAACACAGAGAAATCAAATTGACTACATCTGTGGAAAGAGCAGATGGAAAAACTCCATATCTTCAGAGGCAGATTGTAAAACAGACCATCAATTGCTCATATGCAAATTTAGACTGAAGCTGAAGAGAATGAAAACAAGTCCACGAGAGCCAAAATATGACCTTGAATACATCCCACCTGAATTTAGAGATCATCTGAAGAACAGATTTGATACATTAAACACTAAAGACCGAAGGCCAGAAGAGTTGTGGAATGACATCAAGAACATCATACGTGTAGAGAGCAAAAAGACATTAAGAAAAGAAAGAAGAAAACGTCAAAATGGATGTCAGAAATGACTTTGAAACTTGCTTTCCAGCGTAGAGACGCTAAAGCAAATGGTATAAATGAGAAGGTCTAAGAGTTGAACAGAAAATGTCAAAGATCAGCTCGAGAAGATAAAGCCAAATATTATAATAAAATGTGCAAAGATCTGGAAGCAGAAAATCAAAAAGGAAGAACATGCACAGCATTTCTCAAGCTGGGGAACTGAAGAAAAAATTAAAGCCTTGCCATTCATTATTGAAAGATTCTCGGGGCAAATTATTGAATGATACAGAAAGCATCAAGAGAAGATGGAAGGAATACACAGAGTCACTGTACCAAAAGGAAATGGTACATTTCAAGAGATAACATATGATCATTTGGAGGGAGTCCAAAGTGAATTGAAGGAATTGTCAAAGAACAAGGCACCAGGAACTGATGGAATAAAAATTGAAATCTTTCAAGAAGGTAGTGAGGTGGCACAGGAGGCACTCACTCATCTCTGCCAAGAAATTTGGAAGACAACTATATGGCCGACTGATTGGAAAAGATCCATATTTGTGCCCATTCTAAAGAGAGGTGACCCAATGGAATGCAGAAATCTTTGGACAATCTCTTTGATATCTCAAGTGAGTAAAGTCTTGCTAAAGGTAATACAGAAATAGCTGTAAGCATACATTGACAGAAAACTTCCAGAGATCCAAGCTAGATTCAGAAGAGGCCGTGGAATGAAAGATATCATTGCTGATGTCCGAAGGATCTTGGCTGAAAGCAGAGAATATCAGAAAGATGTTTACCTGTGCTTTGTTGACTACACAAAGGCTTTTGATTGTGTGGATCATGACAAGCTATGGACAACATTGCGAAGTATTGTATTCCAGAACACTTAATTGTACTTCTGAGGAATCTGTACCTGGACCATGAAGCTGTTGTTCGAACAGAGCATGGGAACATTGAATGTTTTAAAATAAAAGAATGGTGTGTGACAAGGCTGTGTTCTTTCACCATACTTATTCAACAGGTATGCTGAGCAACTAATCCGAGAAGCTGGTTTCTATGAAGAAAAACGTGGCATCAGGATTGGAGGAAGACTCATTAACAACCTGCAATATGCAGATGCTACAACCTTGCTTGTATTATTCAAATTTATGGACCAATCACTAAAGACGCTGATGATGAAATTGAAGAATTCTACCAAATTCTTCAGTCTAAACTTGATCAAACATGCAATCAAGAGGTATTGATAATTACTGGCAATTGGAATGCAAAGGTAGGAAACAAAGAAGAAGGATTAGTTGTTGGAAAGTATGGACGTGGTGATAGAAACAATGTGGGAGATTGCATGATAGAATTTTGCAAGATCAATAACTTCTTCATTGCAAATGTCTATACTAAACAACATAAAAGATGGATCTCGCCGGATGGAGTACACAGAAATCAAATTGACTACATCTGTGGAAAGAGATGATGAAAAAGCGTGATCGTCAGAAAATACAAGAATAGGTGCAGACTCTTTAACAGATCATTTATTGCTTGTAAGTTCAGGCTGAAGATGAAAAAAATGTAAACAAGGTCACAAAATAAAAAATATGACCATGAACATATCCCACCTGAATTTAGAGATCATCTGAAGAAGAGATTTGACACATTAGACACTAAAGACCAAAGAACTAAAGAATGGGATGACATCAAGAACATCATTAAAGGATTAAGCAAAAGATCATTAAGAAAGCAAGAAAGAATAGAAAACCACAATAGATGCTAGAAGAGACTCTGAAAGTTACTCTCCATCATGGAAATGCAAAAGCAAATGGAAGAAATGAAGAGATAAAACAACAGAAAAAAGAAAGAAAGAAATCAGAGATCAGCTCAAGATGATAAAATCAAATATAAATCATATGTTAAGGAAATGTGCAAAGACTTAGAATTAGAAATTAGAAAATGGAATTGGAAACCCAAAAGAGAAGAACATGCTCAGCATTCTTCAAGCTGAGGAAACTGAAGAAGAAAAAAATGAGCCTTGAATTGTGATATTGAAGGATTCTATGTGGAAAATATTGAGTGATGCACAAAGCATCAAAAGAAGGAAGGAATACATAGAATCACTGTACCAAAAATAAATGATCAATGTTCAATCATTTCAAGAGGTAGCATATGAAAAAGAGCTAATGGTACTAAAAAAAGAAGTTCAAGGTGCATTGAAGGTATTGGCAAAGAACAAGGCACCAGGAATTGATGGAATACAAATTAAAATCTGTCAACAAACTGATGAAGCACGGATGAGTTCTACCAAGCATTCATGGAAGAACTGTCACCAATTCTAGTCAAATTATTCCAGAATATAGAAGAGGATGGAGAACTCCCTAACACTTTTTATGAAGCAAGCATAACCTTCATACCAAAACCAGGGAAAGACATCACTAAAGAAGAAAACTGTAGACAATTATCCCTCATGAACATAGATGCAAAAATTCTCAACAAAATCCTAGCCAGAAGATTCCAACAGCACATCAAAAAAATAATACATCCTGACCAAGTGGGTTTCATAAAAGGGATGCAAGGATGGTTCAACATCAGAAAAATAATCAATGTAATCCATCATATATTAAGAAAAAGGAAAAGAATCACATGATCATATTGATTGATGCAGAAAAAGGCATTTGACAAAATCCAACATCTATTTCTGATAAAAAACACTCAACAAAGTAGGAATTGAAGGGAAATTCATCAACATAATCAAGAGCATATATACAAAACCAACAGCCTACATCACTCTCAATGGAGAGAAACTGAAAGCCTTCCCTCTGCAAACAGGAACCAGACAAGGATGCCCTTTGTCACCACTCCTATTCAATATTGTGCTGGAAGTTTTAGCCAGAGCTACATGGCATGATAGAGAAATTAAAGGCATACAAATTGGCAAAGATGAAGTAAAACTCTCCGTATTTGCAGCTGATATGATCTTATACATAGAAAACCCCAAAGACTCAGTAAAAAGAAACTACTAGACCTCATCAAAAGATTTAGCAAAATCTCAGGGTATAAGATCAACACAAAAAAAATCAGGTGGATTTCTCTATAGCAAAAATGATAACACTCAAAATGACATTAGGAAAGCAATACCATTTACAATAGCCACACAAAGGATGAAACATAAGGAATAAACATAACCTGTGAAACAAAGGACTTATATAAAGAAAATTACAAAACAAAAGAGACCTATAGAAGTGGCAGAACATACCATGGTCCTGAATAGGAAGACTCACATCATGAAAATGTCAATACTGTCCAGAGCAATTTATACATACAATGCAATCCCAATCCAGATTCCAATAATATTCTTCAAAGAGATGCAAATAAAAATTACTAACTTTATATGGAAAATAAAGAGACCCAGGATAAGCAAAGCACTGCTTAAAAAGAAGAACAAGTTTGGAGGTCTCTCACTCCCTGATTTTAAACTTTACTACATGGCTACAGTGGTCAAAACAACCTGGTACTGGTACAATGAATGATATATTGATCAATGGAACATAATTGAGAATCCAGAAATTAACCCAAACAAATGATTTTCGACAAAGTACCTAGGCATATGTATGGGAGGAGACATTCTTTTTAACAAATGGTGCTGGTAAAACTGGAAAGTGATATGTAAAAGATGGAAACAAGACCTTTGCCTTATGCCCTAAACAAAAGTGAACTCAGCATGGATTAAAGATCTAAATAAGAATCCCAAAGTTATGAAGGCCATCAATGAAAAAATAGGGACAAATGTGAGGGCACTAATTCAGGGCATATACAAACTATGAAACATTTTAAAAAGTGCACAAACAAAAATAGATGAGTGGGACATACTAAAAATTAAAAACTTATGTGCATTAAAAGACTTCACCAAAAGAGTAAAAAGGGAACCCACAGAATTGGAAAAAATCTTTTGCAATGACACATCAGATAAGGAACTCATTTCTAAAATATATAGGAAACTACAACACTTCTACAAGAAAAAGATAAATAACCCAATTAAAAATTGGGCACAGGACATAAACAGACACTTCAGCAAGGAGGAGATCCAGGCAGCCAACAAACATTTGAAGAAATGCTCACGATCACTAGCCATTAGAGAGATGCAAATCAAAACAACAATCAGATATCATCTCACACCAGCAATAACAGCAAAGATCATAAAAGCAAAGGACAACAAATGCTGGTGGGGGTGTGAAGAGACTGGGACCCTCCTGCATTGCTATTGGGACTGCAAAATGGTCCAACCACTCTTGAAAGCAATATGGCGCTTCCTCAGAAGGTTAGAAATAGGAATACTATATGACCCAGAAATTCCTCTACTTGGCATTTACCCACAAGTAATACGAGCCATAACACAAGTAGATAAATGCACACCAATGTTCATAGCAGCACTATTTACAATAGCAAAAAAAATGGAGACAACCAAAATGCCCTTTAATTGAAGAATGGATAAACAAATTGTGGTACATACACATAATGGAATACTATGCTACCTTGAAGAATAACAAGGAAGCTTCAAACCACCAGTTAACATGGATGAACCTTGAGGACATTATGCTGAGAGAAATCAGTCAGTCACAAAAGGAGAAATACTGCATAAGACCATTATTGCAAAAGACTAAGAAAAAGAACCCACCTAAAAGGGGGCGTGGGATCTATATATATATAAGTGCTGATCAC
>NW_006409047.1:130861-137768 GCF_000296735.1 Chrysochloris asiatica | reverse complement strand
GGAGAAAGATGAGGCGTTCTGCTCCCGTAAAGATTTACAGCCTCGGAAACCCTGTACAGGGTCGCTATGGGTCGGAACCGACTCGACAGCACTTAACAATAACAATGCTACCAGAGCTCCTTTAGTGGTTGGTGCATAAATTTAAATAGTAGTGATATTAACTGACCTTCCTTATAGGTATAAGGAGCTCTGGTAGTGTAGTGGTTATGAATCAGGCTGTGAACCGCAAGGTCAGCAGTTCGAAACTACCAGCTGCTCCGCGGTATAGGGCTTTCTGCTCCCATAAAGATTTACAGCCTCGGAAACCCTGTTCAGGGTCTCTATGGGTCGGAACCTACTCAACGGCACTTAACAACAACAACCTTATAGGTATATGGATATTATCCTATTACACACAGCATTGTAATTCAAAACAGATGTTGAAATTTTCTTTTATGTGATGGATGTGACGCCTTTCTCTTCAATTTGTCATTAGCATCATAGAAAATCATATGATTTTCAAATTCAGAATGGTCAGTACCAATTCATTTCAGGATATTGATCATTATGTATTCCATTTCATTTTTTGTAATTTCAGATTTTCCTAGATTCATACTTAATAAACTCCATATTCAAATTATTAATGGATTTTTATAACAGTTTCTACTCACTTTGAGTTGTGCCCCATCAGCACATGAAGGTTCCAAAAGCTTTACTCCATTCGTGTCATCATGGACAACTCTGCTTTGAAGCGGCAATTCTCTGCCAGTCATATTTAGAGTGCCTTCCAACTTGAGCTGCTCATTTTCTGGCACTATATCTGACAACATTCTGTGCTATTCATCATGTTTCAATATTCATTATTCTGGTGCTATCTGACAGTGTTCCACTGCGATTCATAAGGTTTTCAGTGGCTAAACATTCAGAAGTAGTTTTTGTCTCCTTCTTCCTACTCTTACTCTTGATGCTCATCTAATACCTGTCCACCATTAGTGTATGCTGCTGCTATTTAAAACACCTGCGGCAGCGCTCCAAGCATTACACCAACATGCCAGTCGTCACTATACAACAAATTAACAGACAAGTGGTGGAGAACTCCAATAGAATACATCAAAACCAAACCAAACCATTGGCATTGAGACCACTCTCATTCATAGTGACCCTATATATGGTTTCTGAGACTGTAAAATTTTATGGGATACAGTCTCATCTTTCCCCCTTGGTGCTACACATGGATTTGAACTGCTGACATTGCAATTAGCACTTCAATGCTTTTCTCACAGTGCCATTAGTACTTCTTTATATAATACTTGATCTTACCTAAATTACATGCTTTATTTAATCCGTTTGAGGATATTTAGTCACACATATATTTTAAATAAAATATTGGGGGGCGGGAAGTATTTGGTTTTTATGTTGAGATCCCTACAACCTGGAAGCGAGAAGTAAAAGATACTGGTGAACTTGCTCCTTAGAATCCGAGAGCCCAGATATCAGGGATATTCACTGGCTCCTCTTCCTATTTTGTTAACATTAACAAGTCTACAGAGATTGGAAGAACATGAACCAATTTGGCTAATTGTGAGCTCTGGGCATTTAGCTCTCAAGGCCACAAAATTGTAAATATTTTGCTTTGCCCTACTTGTCTTCAGTCTGCCTCTCCCATGTCTCTCCTGTATTGTGGTTGTCTGCCTTAGAAGATCCATGCCTGAGTCAGTTTTTGTGCCAGTTCTGAAAAAGGAGCCACAGCCATCATCACCTACCAAGAAAGAAAGGTATGGCGGACCACACAACTTGGTCTTGCCCCAGCACAGACCCAGAGCATCTCAGTGAGTTTTGTTGGAGACTGTGGAAAGAGGGATCAGAGGACATTTTTTCCTCCTTATCAGGACAAGCAGCACACTAGGATGAACAGCTGAGAGACTCTGAAATGTTAGGTTTCACCTCAGAGGCCTATGAAGTCAAAAGTCTGAGGACACTTAGAGTTTTCATTTGGTTCTACATTGGTTCTAGTTACTGTATGCACTTCACCTTTAGAGAAGGAAATGGGCTTCTTTCACCTGTTTTCTATTGTTAAGTGCTATCGAGTGGGCACTTTGTAGGACTTCTGAGAATCAGCCAGTGGGTTAGAACTGTCAATCTTGAGCTTCTCAGTTTTCCCTAAACACAAAATCATGATCTTAAAGACGATGATGACAGTGATAATGATAAGTAGGATGACGTTAACCACAGTATCATGAACATTCATTGAAAGCTTCCCAGTGCCTAGATCAGAGCTACGTTCTCCAAGTAATGTGTTTCCCTTTTCTGTACAACCACAACCAAAAAAGAGCAACCCACATTATTGTCATTGTACAGAAGAGAAAAGAGCAGTCTTTTTTTGAAACTTATTCCAATTTATGTCCAGAAAATGCTCAAGTCTGGTTTGAATCCAGACAGTTTGATAACAGATACAGGGGACCTGGCCACAGTCTCTTCTGCCACTCACTCTCCGTTTTACTTTTCTGATCTCTCCAGAGACCCCCTGATCACTGTGCTCTGGTTTTATAAGGGGTTTCCGGTAGAACTCAGTAGGCAGTAGTCAGTGCATCTATGAAATCTGATTAGTAGAGTGTACTACACTCAATCATTTTCAAAAAACATGTGGAGAAGAAAAAAAAGTGGAGCTTTTCATAAAAATTCAAACCATAAATGAAAAGCAGAGAAAAATGAGGGTAGTGGTGGTGGTAAATCTTATTATGAGAATTTAAAATCATTTTATGATATCAGTATCTATGCTCAAAGTTCCTGGAACTTATTGCCGTCAAGTTGGTTCCGACCCATAGCGACCCTGTACAGGGTTTCTGAGGGTGTAAATTTTTGCGGGAGTAGAAAGCCTCATCGTTCTCCCGTGGAGCGGCTGGTAGTTTCGAACCGCTGACCTTAAGGTTCGCAGCCCGATTCGTAACCACTATGCTACCAGAGCTCCATCATTGTTGCTATTAAGTGCTCTCAAATTGGTTCTAATTCATAGCATCCCTATATAGGATTTTCAAGGAGTGGCTGGTGATTTTGAACTACTAGCCTTGCTATTGAAATGATTTTGTGGTCCAATGCTTATCGTATGGTGCCACAGCATTTTTCCCAGATAATAAGTTAAAACTGGGACTATGTTTCAACAATAAACCCAATACTCTCACATTGAACAAATTCTGATTAAAAATCAATGCCTATGTATTTATTAAATGCCAACCCATTGCTAGCTTCCACATATATCTTCATAATGGGTATTATTCTATTTCTAGGTAAGAGAAGTTGAGCAATTGATATGCACTCCAAGATTACTGTGCAAAATAAGTGGGGTTTGGACTTTGCTCTCCTGATTCCTATTTAAGGACTCAGTCCCCTCAACCAGAGCTGAAAGATTGTGTTTCTTTGCAGATGAACAAATGAAGTCTGAGCCATTGATTCTTCCTCTTACAACTCGGTGAGTTAATCTGTGCTTTAAGAAAATGGGTCAAATGGCTTACAGGGAAATTTATAGCATGAATCGTGTGGCTTGTAGGGTTTTCAGTAAATAGTAATATATTTCACTGTGCATTTAGGGTACCTGGGCAATGGAGACAGTATTTGCTATGTTGTTACTGTTAGGTGTCATTGGGGTTGGTTCCTATTCTTGCAAATGAAAAGGTGCTTAGTCCTAACCCATCCTCACAATCACTGTTATGATTGAATCCATTACTGCTACCACTGTACCAATCCACCTTTTTTGAGGTCTTCCTATTTTTCTCTGATCCTCCTCTTTTCTAAGCATGTTTTCCTTCTCCAAGGACTTGTCCCTTCTGATAGTATGTCTGAATTATGAGATACAAAGTTTCACCATTATGGCGTCTCTGAATTACAACTTCTGGCTGCGCTTCTTCCAAGACAGCCTTGTTGGTGCCTCTGGCAGTCCATGGCTCTTCTAATATGTTACTATGATGATCTTAATAAGAAATTGACACATAAAATGACCCTTTCCTCAGTAATATTTCACACAATTTGTTGCTGTGCTTAGCTATCATTGAGTAGGTTCTGACTCCTAGTGACCCTGTGAACAACCGAACTAACCAGTAACCAGTGCTGTGCCATCTTCCCAATTGTTACATTTAAATCCATTGGTCCTGCCATTGGGTCAGTCCCATCTAATTGGTAGTCTTCCTCTTTTTCACTGACTTTCCACTCCACTAAGCATGCTGTCCTTCTCCAGACAACAATCTCTCTTGACAACATATCCAAAGTATTAGGACAGATGAAGTGTCTCCATATTCACATCTAAGGAGTGCTCTGACTGTACTTCATCCAAGACAGATTTGTTTATTCATCTGGCAATTCATGATACATTCAGTATTATCTGCCACATGCATCTGAGGCAACTGAGAATACCATGACTAAGGTCAGGCACAGAGTCCTGGTATGACACTATGGGTTAATGCACCACACTGCAAAGTCATTTGAACTGTAAGGTCAGTAGTTTAAGCTTCCCAGCGCCTACTTGGAAACCCTACACAGAGTTGCTATGGGTTGGAACTAATTCAATGGCATTTCACAATAACAAGGTCAAGTGCACCATAGTTCTCAAAGTGACATCTTTGCTCTTTAATACTTTCAAGATGCTTTTAGCAACACATTTGTCCAAAGCAATAATGAATTGTTTTCTTGACTCCTGCTTTCATGAGTAGTGAGTATGGATCTAAGCAAAGTGATGACTTCAATCTTTTTCCTGATTATCTTATTTATTTGTCAGTTGTGAGAATTTTTTGTTTTGACATTGAGGTGCAATCCAGACTGAAGACTGTAGCCTTTGATCTTCATCAGTAAATATTTCAAGTCCTATTCACCTCCAGAAAACAAGGTTGAATCATCTGCATATTCCAGGTTGATAATGAGTCTTCCTCCAATCCTAATGCCACATTCTTCTTAATTTAATCCAGTTTCTCAGCTCTTTTTCTCAGCATACATAGAGAATATCTATAGTGAAAGTGTATGACTCTGATGCATCCCTTTCCTGATCTTAAGCCATTCAGTACCTTTTTGGTCTTTCTAATGACTGCCTCTCAATCTGTGTACAGGTTCCTCAGGAGTACAATTAAGTGTCCTGGAATACCCATTATTTGCAATATTATCCATAGTTTGTTATGAAAACATAATTTAAAATGTGCAAAATAGGTGTATGTACTTCCCAGAGACAGTTAAAACACAATGTTGTAGTAATTTTTTTTTTTTTCAGGCTGATAACTATAAGTTCATTTTCAAGAAAACTGGTTATGCATAAATAAATTAATAATAATATTGTGAGAATACTAAAAGAAAAATAAAACCAACAAATTTATAATAAAGATTGTCTTTGGGAAACAGGTGTATGAGGAATAGGATCATAAATTGTTGTTGTTATTAAGTGATGTTGAGTTGGTTCTAACTCATAGTAACCCTGTATAGGGGTTTTGAAGAGCAGCTGGTGAGTATTAACTGCCAATCTAGCAGTTCAAAGTGACCTTGTGGTTCAGTGTTTACCCTATAGCTTCACACCAAGAATCCAGGACTCTAGGATTAAAAATAGAGAGTAAGAAAAATGAAATTGTTTTGGCAATATTTTAAATTTCTAAAATGTGAATTATGAATAAGATATTATTGCATGCTTATATAATTAATGTCAGGAGTGGGTATTGATTATAATAATAGATCATATTGATGGAGCATGTGTATGCATTTAGCAGTAATCTAAAGCAACTCTTGTCAAGCCTGGCTGTAAAATCTGATTTAATGTAAACTCTGAGTTATTGGTTAGGACCATATCACTATTATATTTTAAAAGATCCATAGATAATTATAATAAACAAGTAGAATCACTTTTGTAAGCATGCTATCTGTGTTATTAAATCCAATTCCTCTCTACATTTCTGAGCACCATGCTTTATTAATATTTGATTTATTTCAACAAATGTGCAGCTTATCAGTGTGTTATTCATATTATTCTATGTCCTTTTCACTTTTATGTTTTTCACAATTAGAAAATTTTAGACTAAAAGCAATGAAGAAGAAAGTTTCATCTGGAAACAGAAATAGGCTTCCAATCCTCCTAACAAATAAGCATTGACTTTGAAAACTCTAAAATAGTCTTTTGATTGCTAGATTCAAACTTAAGTTTGGAATGCTATAGTCCTAATTTACTAATGTAAAAAAGAATGTTTATTTGACAAGAAGCAAACACTTTCCAAGCATTAGGATGAGAAAGATAGTTAAGCATTTTATCAAGTCAGTAGAGAATGGAAACAAATGAGGAAAAAATGCAACTGAACACCAGATATTTCCCTGAGATGATATAGCACTGATGCAAATAACACTGCATATAGTGAAAATTAGGAACCAAGTGATTCTTAAAAGTAAATTATTGTTTAATTATTGGTGCATATCCCAATAATGCCAACTTGGAATCAGTAATACTCTTGGGTTTTGTGCATTTCCCAAGCATATAGTTATCAAAATTTTGGTGTACATTATACCAAGTGAGAAGATATATATTTCAAAAGATTTTAAATATAATCCACATATTTGAATAACCTAGTAAACCCATATACAATAGAGATAAGGAAACCAAAGAACGATAAAAAATTGTGAAGGTATATGACATATAAACATGCTCTCTGATTGTAAACATTTTATTTTAATTTACAATCCAGTTAATGAGGCCACTGAGTGAAGCAAATGACTTGAGCTCCTGGTTTGGTCCTGTAGGATAAGCACTTGATTGTTAACTCTGTGGTTGGCACTTCAAACCTACCAGTAATGCCTCGAACATCTCATACAAGGGTGTTATGAATCAGACTTGGAAGAAGGAGAGATGAACTACTTCCAAATATTTAGTCACTGAAAACCTTATGAATAGCAGAGAAACACTGTCAGATACAGT
>NW_006409047.1:119919-129526 GCF_000296735.1 Chrysochloris asiatica | reverse complement strand
CAAACATTTTAATGAAATGTGTAAAGATCTGGAGTTAGAAAACCAGAAGGGAAGAACAGCATTTCTCAAGTTAAGGGAACTGAAGAAAAAAATTCAAGCCTCAACTTTCATTATAGAAGGATTTTCTGGGCAAATTATTGAATGATGCAGAAAGCATCAAAAGAAGATGGAAGGAATACAGAGTCACTGAACCAAAGAGAAATGGTCGATGTTCAACAGTTTCAAGAAGAAACATATGAATAAGAGCTAATGATACTGAATGAAGTAGTCCAAGGTGCATTGAAGAAATTAGCAAAGAACAAGGCACCTGGAATTATGGAATACAAATTGAAATCTTTCAAGAAAGTAAGGAAGCACTGCAGGTACTAACTCAAGTATACCAAGAAATTTGGAAGACAACTATTTGACCACCTGATTAGAAGAGATCCATATTTGTGCCCATTCCAAAGAGAGGTGATCCAATGGAATGTGGAAATTATCGGACAATATCTTTGATATCCTATATGAGTAAAGTTTTACTAAAGGTAATACAGAAATGGCTGCAAGCATACATTGACAGAGATCTTCCAGAGGTTCTAGCTGTATTCAGAAGAGGCTGTGTAATGAAGGATATCATTGCTGATGTCCAATGGATCTTGGCTGAAAGCAGAGAATGTCAGGAAGATATTTACCTGTACTTTATTGACTACACAAAGGCTTTCAATTGTGTGGATAGTGACAAGCTATGGACAACATTGTGAAGTATGAGTATTCTGGAACAGTTAATTGTGTTCAAGAGGAATCTGTATATGGACCCTGAGGCAGTTGTTTGAATAGAACATGATCACAATGAATGGTGTAAAATTAGGAAAGGTGTGCGACAAAGGTGTATTCTTTTACCATACATATTCAACTTCTATGCTGAGCAAATAATCTAAGAAGTTGGGTTATATGAATAAAACATGGCATCAGGATTGGAAGAAGTCTCATTAACAACCTGTGATATGCAGATAATGCAGCCTTGCTTGCTGAAAGTAAAGAGGACTTAAAATACTTACTGATGAAGATCCAAGACCACAGCCTTCAGTATGGATTGCATCTCAATGTAAAGAAAGCAAAAATCCTCAGCACTGAACCAATAAATAACAGTCTTATCACTGGAGAATAGATTGAAGTTGTCAAGGACTTCATTCTTCTTGGATCAACCATCAAGACTCATGGAAGCAGCAGTCAAGAAATCAAATGACGTATTGCATTAGGCAAATCTGATGCAGAAGACTTTTAAAAGTGTTGAAGAGCAAAGATGTCAACTTCAGGACTAAGGTGTGCCTGACCCAAGCCGTGGTATTTTCAATAACCTCCTATGCATGAGAAAGTTGGATAGTGAGTAAGGAAGACTGTAGAATTGATGATGGTTTTGTGTTATGCTGTTGGAGGAGAATATTGAAAGTGCCGTGGGCTGCCAAAAGAACAAACAGTTCTGTGTTGGAATAAGTGCAGCCAGAGTGGTCCTTGGAGGCCAGGATGGCCAAACTTCATCTCTCATACTTCAGACATATTGTCAGGAGGGACCAGTTGCTGGAGAAGGATATCATGTTTGGTAAGGTGGAGGGTCAGAGAAAAAGAGGAAGACCCCCAGTGAGATGGATTGGCAAAGTGGCAGCATCAGTGGCAACAACTGTGAGGTTGGCCCAGTACCTGGCAGTGTTTCGTTCTGTTGTTCATAGGGTCACTATGAGTCGGTACCGATTCGATGACACCCAACAACAACGAGTCAGAACCAAGTTTATGGCACATTACACCAACAACAACTCTCCTAAAGATTGGTGCTTCAAACCACTCTTCAGCATATAAAAGAAAGTGTTGGTGATTTTCTTCTATAAAGATTAAGGCCAAGTAAACACTATGTAACAATTTTATTTTGTAACACATGGCTTTACCATGAATTATCATCTACTCCATGATAATGACTTTATTTTTAGTGATTATTATTATTATTATTTTTAAATAATTAAGTAGTTAAAATCATGGAAATGTATTGTTCTGTACTTGGATAAAATAAGTACAGACTTGGATAAAATAATTGACTACTTCTTAAAAAGAACAACCAATTGCTCCTGAGTAGATTCTAACCCATTTTGACACCACGTGTCAGAATAGAACTGTGCTCCATGGGGTTTTTAATCACTGATTTTTTCAGTAGGAGTTCACCAAGCCTTTCTTCCAAGGTGCCTGTCTGTGAACTCCAAACTTTTGATTAGCACACAATTGCATTAACCATTACCCAAACTGAGAAAGTAAATGTTTCTTAGTGTTCTTTATTAAAATGACTTTTTTTCCCCAAAATAGAAATGGATATTTCTTACTGCATAGTTTTCCCTCATAGCCCCACTGACAATGAGTTGATTCAGACTCATAGGAATCCTATATATAAGATTCAGAAAATTGTAAATCTTTACAGGAGCAGACAGCCTTATCTTTGTCCTGTATTGCAGACAGTGAGTTTGAACTGTGGATCTTGCAGTTAGCAGCACAATGCCTACTTACAGCACCAGCAGTCCTCTTCTATGGACTTTTTCATCTTATACTTCTATCATTGTCTCTAAAGTGAGTGTACACAAAAAACAGGAGAATACCACAGAAAACAATGAGGAAAGTGTTTTGAGTTCTGAGTTTGCTCTAGCCAATAAATGTTGCACTGGGTGAATATTCGCAAATTTGTATGCTTTACTTCTGAATTTATTGAAAAGAAAATACAGATACGGTGTTCTGTTCCTATTCACTTTTATTTTCTTTTAACAATCCTCTTTTCTGTTTCCAGAAACTGTCTTGGGTACATGGGACCCAAGAATCTAACCAGCTTCTCAGAATTCCTCCTTCTGGGACTTTCTGAGGATCCAGAACTGCAGCCTCTCCTCTTTGGTCTGTTCCTGTCCATATACCTGATCGCTGTGGCTGGGAATCTGAGTATCATCTTAGCTGTCAGCTCTGACTCCCGCCTCCACACACCCATGTATTTCTTTCTCACCAACCTGTCCTTGGCTGACATTGGTTTCATCTCCACCACAGTCCCAAAGATGCTGGTGAACATACAGACAAAGAGCAAATCCATAGCCTATGTGGGATGTCTGACACAGGTGTCCTTTTTCTATCTCTTTGCAAGTCTGGACAGTCTGTTCCTTACTGTGATGGCTTATGACCGGCTTGTGGCCATCTGTCACCCGCTTCACTACACAGTTATTATGAACCCTCGACTCTGTGGCTTTTTAGTTTTGGTATCTTTTCTTATCAGCCTTTTGGTCTCCCAGCTGCATATTTCAATGGTGTCACAGCTTACCTTCTGCACAGATGTGGAAGTCCCTAGTTTCTTCTGTGACCCTCCACAACTCCTCAACCTTGCCTGTTCTGACACTTCAACCAATACCATACTGGTGTATTTTGTTGGTGCTATCTTTGGTTGTCTTCCAGTCTCAGGGATCCTTTTCTCTTATACTCGAATCATTTCCTCCATTCTGAGAGTCTCATCTTCAGGTGGGAGGTATAAAGCCTTTTCCACTTGTGGTTCTCATCTGTCAGTTGTTTGCTTATTTTATGGAACAGGTATTGGAGCGTATCTCAGTTCAGTTGTCTCGTCTTCTGCTAGGAAGGGTGCGGTGACCTCAGTGATGTACACTGTGGTCACCCCCATGTTGAACCCCTTCATTTACAGCTTGAGGAACAGGGACATAAAGAAAGCTCTAAGGAGGGTCCTCAGTAAAACAGCCTAATCTCAACATGTATGCCATATTTTTTGATATGTGGGTTGAAAAAGATGGCAACGTTTTATGTCTGCAAAAGAAATCTTGCCTGTTTGAATATGAAATTTTTTTGTAGCTCTCATAGGCTCCAGTATTGCATTTCCATATCTAAACACTGCTTCCTTTGTCATATATTTAATGCGATACCAGGAATATTCTAGGATATGTCAATTTACAGAATCAAATGTCATTATAGCTATATAATCATCTGTATTTTCCCCTCTAGGACTGAGATATCCTGGTAAAATGCACAAGTCCTTGTGTAGCACTGTATGATAAACACTGGACTACTAACTGCAAACCTGGTGGTTTAAACCCTTGAGCTGCTTCTCATAGACACTTAACAACCACATTTTTATGTACTTAGAATCTTCATCTTGTACCATGGTGGTGATAGTGGTTATGAGCCTTCAAGTCAGTTCCAACTCATATAAACCTTGCATAGGGCTTCTGAGGCTGTAAATCCTGTGGGAGTAGAGAGTTTCTTCTGAGGTTCATTTGAACTGCTTAGCTTGTGGTTAGTAGCCCAGTGTGAAGTCTACTACACCACCAAGTTCCATATTCTTTACAATAATTCATATCTATTATCCAGATTATTTTTGCATGGAACAGAACTGCTTATGAAGGTTATTTATAAACATTCATGTCACTGGTCCTGAGTCTTGATTTCATATTAAAATCATCTGGGAAGCTTAAAATTATTTAGGTCTTAATTTCACCTTTACAGATTCTGATTTACAATGCATGCAATTTGGACATATGAGTTTTAAAACATCACAAGTGGTTTTAATGTGTATCTAAGGCAAAATTTAATCATCTTTCTAGATGTTTCTTTCAATGAGGTCAAGTCTGTCCTGGGTATTTTAATTCTCCTGAACAGATGTTGAAGACTTCCAAATGATCAAATCACACAAGGGGAACAGTGTGAAAGAACTTATTCTAAGAACAGGCTAGTGATTTTCCTAATATTCCTGATCATATTTATTACCATATGTGATAGCTCAGGTTATGTGTAAACTTGACCGGGATGGGATTATCAATGCTTTGGCAGCTGAGATGTAGTTATTCCTCATGATGCCATATGATATAATGTATAAACTCTATGATGAGGTTAATTATAAGCAGCCAACCAATTGAAAGGAAGCTTTCTTGGGGGTGTGGTCTACTTCTAGTATATATTGGACACACGGGCAAGACTTTCTTGTTCTCTGCTGCATCTGAAACTTAAGGCTGGTTTGTCCTACTCTCTCTCCTTCTTTGGACTTGATCCAGTGATCTGCTGCAGTGTTATCTACTGATCCTGGGAGTCATCAATAGCTTGTGTTCTTAACCACCAGACCTGCCTGCCTGCCAATCTTGCTTCCATCAGCCTGGCTGCTCCATGAATCAGAAGACTCCATGCTGACATCTAATCCATAAACTTGAGAATGTACTACTGTGTTAACCATTTCCTTAACATAAGGCTATATATGCATTGTTGTTAAGTGCCACTGAGTCAATTCCAACTTGTAACAACCTTCTTTAGGGTTTCCAAGGAGGGGCTGGTGAGTTTGAACCACCAACCTTGCAATTCAAACTGACCTTGCAGTCCAGCTCATTAGCTCACAGCACCACAACAGAATACATTCTATTGCTCTTTATATGTATATGTACGTGGAATGTGAGAATTCTACCAATGAACCATGAACTACCACTTCCTCTATACTGGACTCCATGAAGTTGTTCATAAGTGCTTGTTCATAAACTACTGTCTACCTTCTCCAGAGTCACCCTTCTATGCTTTGTGATACTGGGGTCAGACATGGGAAAATCTTTAAACCTCTGTTACCCATTTGGCTTTTTTTGTTAGTTTATTCTAAAAATGATGAGTATAGGTCATCACATCCCAATCAACTTGACATTTTCCTCATACATTTTTCCTTAGTTCTTGGTGTGGTAACTTCTTTCTGAATTTACTGTCTGTTTATTTTTACATTGCTCTTTTATCCCTGTCAGTACTTGTATCACTATATTATCAATTTCCTATATTAAATGCTATTCATGATGTTTTCACACTGACACCTTACTGGTAAATTCTACATGAGGAAAAATTATAACATTAAAAAGCATGTTCAGAGAAAATAATTAATTGGGATTGTAAGTAATATGTCTCAGTCAAAGTTATACTACTGGGCATCAAGTTGGTGGCGGCATAGCAGGAAAACGGCTAGACTAGAAGCTCAGTTTGAATCACAAGGTCAGTGGTCCAAACACAACAGCTCTCCAGAAACCCTACACAAGGTCGCTATGAGTCAATGAGTTACAAGCGACTTGATGGCACTCAGTAATAATCAAATTTCCAGGTGCTATGTCTCTATTTGTGCTCTAGGATAAACATTCACCACATCATTATGAATAGATTTACATTTTACCTCATTTTTCATAAACATTATATATCAAATGTCCGTGTCTTTGGCAAAGGGGAGTTCTTCCCTTTCACTTGTAACAGTCTGATAAAGATTTGACTTTGTTATCATGTTTCCTTGTCTTTGGACTTCTTCTGTGTTCTACTACATGGTATGTGTATGTCCTTAAGAGATATTGACATAATTTATGAGGGAGAAGTTTGCAGTTCTCTGAAAACAGTCCAATCAGCTGGTTGATTTACTCTGCAATTTACCTTGAATGAGACAGGTCCAATTAGCCACCAACTGCCCTCAAAGTGTCAGGGAAGTGCATGCTCACCTACATTTGCACTGTCCTACCACTTGGCTTCACGTGGAGCTGGTCCATTGTACCTATGCACACATGGACAATGACCCCATCTTTCTAAAGGATCACCCTGTGCTCATGGCTTTACACAAGTCATCACAGTATGACAAATTCAGAAAGGTGTGGTTAAGGAGAAATGAGAAACCATTGATAATATTTATAGAATTGGGGCACAGAATGGATGCAACTTGGATAGCATCAATGGAAATGTTCTGTTGATGTACCAGAGACTAGAGAGTCTTTTTCTACTGCATGATCAGAAGCAACATGGTAGTGCATGCACAAAGACTCAGTACAGAGAGTTTTGTTGCTTTGTTAGGTGCAGTTAAGTGAGTTCCTACTTACAGCAGTCTAATACACAGCAGAAAGAAATGCTACCTGGTCATGTACCATCCTCACAGCTGTCGATGCACTTTAGCCCATTGCCATTGTGCCAGTTCATCTCATTTGGGGGTTTTCCTCAAACTATTCAGATCACAATTCATCTGTCAGTTTGTTGTACTGTCAAGGATCACATGTTGCTGTGATTCTGGAAGCTATGCCCAATACTGCAGGGTGATCGTGGTTGTTGTTAAGTGCTGTTGAATCAGTTTCAACTCATAGTTGGAGGTGTGGCTGGTGAGTTTAAACCAACAACTTTGCCATTCTAACCAAACTTGAAGTCCAACACATTAACCTGCAATGCCACACCACTACTTTAAGAAGGCTTTTCTATCCAAAACCTTCTTAAATTCCACCAAGTGATTGGGTAGGACGATGCAAATTAGATGTACAGGATTCTAAGGCTGGGATTGGTTAGTTTTGCCCTCTGGCTACATTTAAAAGGAGCCTTTTCAGAAACAAAGGTACAATACCCCAGGATCACCAAGAAGGAAGAGTATGAGTGGAGCATGAGCTCCCTACCTAGAGATAGGGCAATGGCAGACATGAGTGCAGAGGTGATGATAGAGGTGGTGGTATGGAGATACAGAGCAGTTTCACGCTCTAGGCTCATGGACTGAGTAAAGCTGAGTGCCTATAGCAGGAGACTGGCTTGCAGAATGTGTCCTTTGGGCATTCACAGACTGGAAAAAAAAAAGCTTTGTAACACTTGCTGAAGTAGGACAAAGACCAAGTGGCCACATGGCTGAGAGGCCAAAGATAAGGCTAAGCATACCTACATCCTGAATTGGATTTGATCCTGAATTGTATCCTGGTCACTTCCCTAAAAAACACCACAACAGTGAGTATTGTTATGAGTTCTGTGTGACCATTGGATTGGATTATTGAATCCAGATGTGAAGCAAAGAGTTCTGTGGGAGGAATGGTTAGTGTTAAAATTGGGAAAAGAAGGTTGCAGGTGTTTCTGTTAAATATTCATCCGCTATTCTTAATGCTCTAGATTTCAAAGTTGGTTTGATCTATAAGGTCGGTGGTTCAAGCTCACCAGTTGCTCCTCAGAAACCCTTTACAGGGTCACTATGAGTTGAAACCAACTCGATGTCACTTGACAACAACAACAACAATTCCTGAAAAAGGTTTCCAAGAATTTGGCACTCTAGGGGCACCATTTTTCCTAGTATGTTTTTGCTTCTATGTCACGAACCACAATTTATGTCTGGGACTTTTGTGTTTGATGTTCAGCCACTTTGTTTGGACTGAGGATGTTGCCCCTTTTCTCCTGGAGACACAGCTAGTGTGGGAGAGGCTCCGGTATCTTAATCTGTACCTGACACTTGAAGTACTTACTGAAGAAGATCGAAGACTACATCCTTTAGTGAGGATTGTGTATGTCAACATCAAGGGAAAAAAAATGACAATGGTACTGATAAGTAACATTATGATTATTAATAATAAAGATAACATTGAAACTATCTAGAATTTCATGTTGCTTAGATGCACAATCAAACCCATAGACATACCAGTTAAAATATCAAATGACATATTTCATTGAGCAAATCCATTGTAAAAAAACCTTTTTAAGTGTTAAAAAACAAAGCTGTCACTTTGAAGATTAAGTTGTACCTGGTACATGCCATGGTATTTTCAGCTACTTTTTATTCATTTGAAGGAGTCTTAGTGTAGCACTGTAGGATAAGCACTGGACTGCTAATGGTAAGATCAATGGTTCAAACCCATCAGTCACTCCTCAGAAACTCTTTACAGGGTCACTATATGTTATAACCAACTAAAAGGTACTTAACAGTAACAACACCATATTTATTTGAAAATTAGACAGTTAATAATGAAGACTGAAGACGAATCAATGCATTTGGTGTTGACCAAGAATAGTAAATACGGTGTTGGCAAAGAATAGTAAATGTGTCATGTGGACTGCCAGAGAATGAATAAATCTGTCTTGGAAGAAGTAAAGCTAGAATGCTTCTTAGATTCAAGGATGGTGATATTTTTTTTCTCAAGTACTTTGGAGTTGTTATCAGGAAGGAAGAATTCTTGAAGAAGGACATCACTCAAGACCAGAGTCAGAGAAAAAAAGACAACACTTATTGAGGAGTATTGACACACAGCAACAATGGACTCAAATATAGAAACAAATCGGAGAGCGCTGTAGCATGAGATGGTGTTTTGTTCTATTGTACGTAGGTAGCTATGCTTCAGAACTGACTGGACAGCACTTAACACAACCATTATTATTGCAAATCAGGTAATGTATTGTACTGTATTTGAATAATAATAAAAAGTACATTTGATTGTATTGTTTGCTACTGACTCAAGGTAATGCAATGCACATGGAAGGAAATGTAACACAGTCCTGAATTCTTCCCAGGATCAATTGCATTAAGACAACTGTGATCCATAGGATTTTAAGTGTCAGAGTATTTTTTTCTATGACAGAATACTTTAGTCAACTCATTGAAAGGCACACAGGAGTGAATATTTCTTTAAAAAGCTGTATAGTTTATGGTAAGGGCTACAGATTTGGGAGCCAGACCCTGAAAATGATCTCCAGTCTGGCTAGGAATTACTAGCAGAGACTGTGACAAAGTCAGTGGAATAGTGAACAAGATGCTAAACTTCCTATTACAGAAATATTATTTATAAAATGTGTATGCTAGTACTTCTTATCTCATACATTTAT
Organism: Chrysochloris asiatica; assembly: GCF_000296735.1. Classification (NCBI taxonomy): domain Eukaryota; kingdom Metazoa; phylum Chordata; class Mammalia; order Afrosoricida; family Chrysochloridae; genus Chrysochloris; species Chrysochloris asiatica. Next base: position 119,920 of record NW_006409047.1, on the reverse strand, counting down.
A
>NW_006409047.1:117811-119513 GCF_000296735.1 Chrysochloris asiatica | reverse complement strand
GGAACATGGAATATACAAAGTATGAATCTGGGAAAATTGGAAGTTGTCAAAAATGAAATGGAACACATCAACATCGATATCTTAGGCATTAGTGAGCAGAAATGGACTGGTATTGGCCATTTTGATTTGGACATGGTTTAATATGTCAGAAATGACAAATTGAAGGGGAATGGTGTCACATTCATTGTCAAAAAGAACATATCCGTATCAGTCATGTGGTATAATGCTGTGTGTGATAGTGTAATATCCATGCACCTACAGGGAAGACAATTAATACTACTATTATTCAAATTTATGCACCAACAACTAAAGCCAGTGAGGATGAAATAGAAGAATTCTATCAACTTCTTCAATCTGAAATTGATCAAAAATGAAATCAAGATGTATCAATCATTACTGGTGATTGAAATTCAAAGGTTGGGAGTAAAGAGGAAGGATCAGTAGTTGGAAAATATGGCTTTGGTGATAGAAATGATGCTGGAGACCACATGCTAGAATTCTGCAAAACCAATGATTTGTTCTTTTCAAATACCTTCTTTAGACAGTATAAGAAATGACTATACATATGGACCTCATCAGATGTAATACACAGAAATCAAATTGAATACATCTTCAGTAAGAGACAATGGAAAACTCAATATCATCAGTCAAAACAAGGCCTGGAGCAGACTGTGGAACAGACCATCAATTACTCATATGCAAATTCAAACTGAAGATGAAGAAAATGAAAACAAGCCCACAAGAGCCAAAATATGACCTTGAATATATCCCACCTGAATTTAGAGATCATCTGAAGAACAGAATTGATACATTAAACACTAAAGACTGAAGACCAGAAGAGTTAATTGTGGAATGACATCAAGAACATCATACATGAAGAAAGCAAAAAGTCATTAAGAAAACAAGAAAGAAGGAAAATATCAAAATGGGTGTCAGAAGAGACTCTGAAACTTGCTCTACAGCATAGAGATGCTAAAGCAAATGGAAGAATTGAGGAGGTCCAAGAGATGAACAGAAAATTTCACCCAACAGCTCGAGAAGATGAAGCCATACATTACAGCAAAATGTGCAAAGATCTAGAAAAAGAAAAAACAAAAAGGAGAACACACTCAGCATTTCTCAAGCTGGGGGAACTGAAGAAAAAAATTCAAGCCTCAACTTTCATTAATGAAAAATTCTCTGGGCATATTGTTGATGCAGAAAGCATCAGGAGAAGATGGAAAGAATACACAGAGTTACTTTACCAAAAAGAAATGATGCTGCTCAACCATTTCAAGAGATAGCATATGATCAAGAACCAATGATCCTGAAGGAGGAAGTCCAAGGAGCATTGAAGGATTTGCCAAAAAATAAGGCACCAGGAATTGATGGAATCAAAATAGAAATCTTTCAAGAAAGTGAGGCAGCACAGGAGGCACTCACTCATCTCTGCCAAGAAAATTGGAAGACAAGTATCTGGCCGACTCATTGGAAGAGATCCATATTTGTGACCTTTCCAAAGAGAGGTGACCCAACAGAATGCAGAAATCATCAGACAATCTCTTTGATATCTCATGTGAGTAAAGTTTTATTAAAGGTAATACAGAAATGGTTGCATGCATACATCGACAGAGAAATTCCAGAGGTTCAAGCTAGATTCAAAAGAGGCTGTGCAACAAGGGATATCATTGCTGATATCAGATGGATCTTGGCTGAAAGCAGA
>NW_006409047.1:87984-99158 GCF_000296735.1 Chrysochloris asiatica | reverse complement strand
TCGATGTCACCTAACAACTACAAACAACTTGGAAATTATTTTTCCCAGTATTCCTAATTCTTCTTATATTTTTCCAATCTACACTTTACTGTTGTTGCTTCTCAGCATTTATCCACTCTCTCCCAAGACTCATGACAAGGCATGGGTATTGGAACAAAAGAGTGTTTTGTCCTGCAATATACCCATTACTGGATAACTATTACACTCACCACTTGTCTGTCAAGTTGTCACCATCTGATGACTTGCATGTTACTGCAATGCTGGAAACCATTCCACTGGTAATTTAAATAGCAATGTGGTCAAACATGGCAAAAGTCTTCAGTTGAGTTTCCAGATTCAGACATACTAAGAAGAAGAAGATGCAACTGCTTCTGGTTGATTGTTGTTGTTGTTGTCAGGTGCCATCGAGTCAGAACTGACTCATAGTGACCCCATGCACAGCAGAACGAAACAATGTCCAATCCTGGGCCAACCTCACTACCGCTGCCACTCTTGATGCCATCAATGATGCCACCTGGCCAATCCATCTCGTTAAGGGTCTTCCTATTTTTCTCTGACCCTCCACCTTACCCAGCATGACATCCTTCTCCAGCGACTGTTTCCTCCGGACAGTCTGGTTGATTAGCTACTGAAAAAATGTATGCGTAGCAGCGGAAGGTTATCAGATTCAGTGCTAGATGACGGAAATATTAAAAATACCAAATATTAACAGATGTAGACTGGAAGATCAGTCCTCAGTTTGCAAGTCACTCAAAATGGGACTGAAAGAGCTGTCTCCTCAAAGTAGACTTACTTGGCCATCAGGATACAACTGTAGTTAAGGTTTTGGAACCTTCATTTGCTAATGGGTACAACAAAAGAATGAGGAGAAACAGTTACAAGCATGCATTAATAATCAGGGACATGGAATTACAAAGTATGAGTTTATGAAAATTTCCAGTTGTCAAAAATTAAATGAAACACTAAAAGATGGATATCAAAGACATTGCCAATCTGGAAAGGACTGGTATTGGCAGTGTTGATTATGGCGGTGATATGGCATACTATGCTAGGAACCATGAACTGAAGAGGAATGAAGTAGCATTCATTGTAAAATAGAACATTTCAAGATCTATTTTAAAGTAAATCATCATGATAGCATAATATCTATAGCCCTACATGGAACACCCTAAAACTGGTTGGTCAATTTTTTGTACTGTGGTGAGTAGTGTTTTGCTGTGATGCTATGCCTTAGGCATTTTAAATAAAAGTAAGTTTACTCAGGTGGAGAAGTTTCAGTTTAGCATCCAGAAAAAGGCAAACTAGAAAGAAGGAAAGGAAGATGACTTCTGAATGTTTAGCTACTGAAACTTTATGAACAGTAATGCAACACTGTGAATAAGAAAAGAATATTGGATATTGAAACTTTATGAATAGAACCAGATTATTGTCAAATATAGTGCACAAAGAGGAGCCCTTTAGGTTGGAAGGCACTAAAAACAAAACTGGGACAAAACCTCTCTCTCAGGGCCCTCCTCTAGTCACTACAGTAAAGGTGCACAAGTTGGAGAAAGGTTGTCCGCGCTTTTTGTCTCTGAAGGTCAGTTAGATATCTGTGAGTGCACAGAGCAATTCGTGGGATGGTTGCATCCTTTATTCTGGGATTTTACAGATTGCTTTGAATTGGTCCCGCGCACGGAGCTTGGGCAGTGCATTCACCACAGTGAATGGAGCCGCAAACCACAAGGTCAGCAGCTTAAAACCATCAGCTGCACTGTGAGAGAAAAGCGAGGTGCTCCACTCCTGCACAGACCTACAGACCCAGAAACCCCACACAGGGTCATTTGGAGTTGGAATTTACTTCATGGTGCGCCGCCGCTAAGGGTTCCACTGGGAAAACTTTTAGGTGTTTGGCTCCACAGGTGACATCATAAGTGCCATCAAGCTCCCTCTCTCTGTACTGTGGGAAAACTGTCCCGCCTGATGTCCTGGTTGAGGATGAATGTGGGACAGGGAGAAAGAGGGAGAAATGTATTGTTTCCTGTCTCTCTCTCTCTCTTTTTTTTTTTTTTTTTTGTAAATGCCTCTGCACCACTTTTAGCACCGTTTTCTGAGCCAGACTGGCTTTAGCCCTGCCCTCTAAACTCTGCCATGGCAGGGTAGTTGCCGAGGGAGTCCTGTATCCAGATTCCTAACTCGAAGTATTTTCCTTAATATCATGATTTTTTTACTTGTGAGTGTGGGAAACTGAAGTCCTGGATCTTATGGTAGATCCTGAGCTCTGGAGTTGTTCTCTGAGTACTTCCTTCATGAGATCCCTCTCCCTTCTCACCTGAGGGAACCCTACATGGTTTTCTCTGCAATAGCTCAAACCAGAAATCAGAAGATAGCTTTTACAGGGAAGAGATTGTGATCAAGTAGATGGAACAAGACATAAGATTGGTTCAAAGTAAAATCGTGTCTGTTAACATTCACTCAATTCACACACACCATTAAGAGTGAAAAAAAAAAAAGCTTAACAATTGTCAAATATGACCTAGAACATATCCCACCTGGATTTAGAGATAATTGCAAGACCTTATTTGATGAATTAGACACTAATGCCAGAATGATGTGATGACATTCTGAACACCATATTGGAAGAGAGCAAAAGATCATTGTTGTCATTATGATATGCCATGGAGTAGGTTCTGACCTATAGTGACCCTGTAAATTGTTCCTGAGGATGTTAATCTTTATGGGAGCAGAAAGTCTCAACTTTCTTCCAGAGAACATCTGAGAGTTTTGAACTTTTGACTTTGAGGTTTGTAACCACTGCACTACCAGAGCTCCTTAAGAAGTCGATGTTGTTAGGTAACATCAAGTTGGCACTGACTCATAGCGACCCTATGCATAGCAGACTGAAACACTGCCCAATCCTAGGCCAACCCCACTACTATTGCCATGCTTGAGTCCATCCATGCTGCCACCTGGCCAATCCATCTCATTGGGGGTCTTCCTCTTTTTCTTAGACCCTCCACATTACAAAACATGATATCCTTCTCCAGTGACTGGTCCCTCCTGACAATATGTCTGAAGTATGAGTGACAAGGGTTGGCCATCCTGGCCTCTAAGGAGCACTCTAGCTTCATTTCTTCCAACACAGACCTGTTGGTTCTTTTGGCAGCCCATGGCACTTTCAATATTCTCCTCCAACACCATAACTCAAAATCATCAATTCTTCTATAGTCTTCCTATTCACTGTCCAGCTTTCACATGCGTATGAGGTTATTGAAAATACCATGGCTTGGGTCAGGCGTACTTTAGTCCTCAAGCTGACATCTTTGCTCTTCAACACTTTAAAAAGTCTTGTGCAGCAGATTTGCCTAATACATCGTTTGATTTCTTGACTGCTGCTTATGTGAGTATTGATAGTATATCCAAGAAGAATGAATTCCTTGAAAACTTCAATCTTTTCTCCATTGATAAGAATGTTGATAAGAATGTTGTTTATTGGTCCAGTGGTGAGGATTTTGGTTTTCTTTACATTGAGATGCAATCCATACCAAAAGCTCTGCTCTTTGATCTTCATCAGTAAATATTTTAAGTCCTTTTCAGTTTCAGCAAACAAGGTTGTATAATCTACATATCATAGGTTGTTAAAGAATCTTCCTCCAATTCTGATGCTATGTTTTTCTTCATCTAACCCAGCTTCTCAGATTATTTGCTCAGCATACAAGTTGAATAAGTATGGTGAAAGCATGCAACATTTTCGCACACCTTTCTTAATTTTAAACCATTCAGTGTTCCCATGTTCTGTTTGAACAACTGCCTCTTGAACCAGTTACAGATTCCTCATGAGCACGATTAAGTGTTCCGGAATATTCATACTTCACAATGTTGTCCATAGTTTGTCATGGTCCACACAATCAAAAGCCTTTATGTAGTCTATAAAGCACAGGTAAACATCTTTCTGATATTTTCTGCTTTCAGGCAAGATCCATTGGTTATCAGGAATGATATCCCTCGTTCTGCAGCCTCTTCTGAATCTAGCTTGAAACTCTCGACATTTTCTGTTCATGTATGCTTGTAGTCATTTCTATATTACCTTTAGTAAAACTTTACTTGCAGGGGATATCAAGAGATTGTCCGATGATTTCCTCATTCCGTTGGGTCACCTCTCTTTGGAATGGGCACAAATATGGATCTCTTCCAATCAGTTGGCTAGATAGTGGTCTTCCAAATTTCTTAGCAGAGATGGGTGAATGCCTCCTTTGCTGCCTCACTTTCTTGAAAGATTTCAATTTGTATTCCATCAATTCCTGGTGCCTTGTTCTTTGTCAATTCCTTCAATGCACCTTGGACTTCCTCCTTCAGGATCATTGGTTCTTGATCATATTCTACCTCTTGAAACGGTTGAACATTGACCATGTCCTTTTGGTACAGTGACTCTGTGTATTCCTTCCATCTTCTCTTGATGCTTTCTGCATCATTCAATAATTTGCCCAGAGAACCTTTCAGTAACAAAAGTCGAGGCTTGAAATTTTTCTTCAGTTCCCCCAGCTTGAGAAATACTGAGCATGTTCTTCCTTTTTGGTTTTCTGATTTCAGATATTTGCACACTTTGTTGTAATATTTTGCTTTACTTTCTCCAGCTTAATTTTGAAATTTTCTGTTCAACTCTTGTACCTTCTCATATCTTATATTTGCTTTAGCATCTCTATGCTGGAGAGCAAGTTTCAGTGTCTCTTCTTTTTTACCTTTTCCTTCTCTCATGTTTTCTTAATGACTTTTTGCTTTCTTCATGTGTGATGTTCTTGATGTCATCCCACAACTCTTCTTGTCTTCAGTCTTCAGTGTTTTATGAATAATATCTGTTCTTCAGATGATCTCTAATTTCAAGTGAGATATATTCAATGTCATATTTTAAGGGGCTCATTTTCTGGCACTACATCTCATAGTGTCTCTCTGTTATTCATAAGGTTTTCAGTGGCTAAATATTTGGAAGTAATTTGTCACATCTTCTTCCTAATCTGTTTTTGTCTGGAAGCTCATCTGAAACCTGTCCACCATGGGTGACCCTGCTAGTATATAAAATACTGGTGGCATAGCTTTCAGAATCACAGCAACTCACAAGCCACCACAGTATGACATACTGACAGAGGAGTGGTGGTAAAAAGTGTTTGTTTTTGTTGTTAAAGTGCCGTAGAGTCTATTCCTACCCACAGAGACCCTGTATAGTGTTTCTGAGGAGCAGTTGGTGAGCTTGAACCGCCAATCTTGTAGTTCAAATGGCTTTTCAGTCTGGCACATTAACCCACAGAGTCACACCAGGACTACAAAAATTCTTTAGTGGTCAAGTAATGTTGCAGACCGTGAAGGCCTGGTCAGAGGTTCAAGGCCCTATAGGCCCGAGTGTAACAGATCTAGCCACCTGGCAGTTAATAACAAATTATATTTAATCTTAATATCCAGTTATGTTTTATTAATTGCAGACATGAAGCCTTTGATATACACAGATAAATGTAATATTTTCCTAAAAGCCAAGACTGTAAAATTCCAACAGGCAAAGTTCTTCCCTCAGAGAATTCATTCAAGGTAAATTGGGTGGCTCCCTGGTCTGTTCCAAGAACAATAGGAATGCCCTCCCTAAAGTGTTTCCAGATGCTGCCTATTTACCCAGGCGCCTCTTTTCCTGAAGAACCTGGGCTGGGCAGTTGACACAATGGGAATCCTCCCAATCCTCCCTTTCCTCCCTCCATTTGAGGCTAGGTGCTAAAAGGTATGTTAATTAAACTTGAGAAACCAAGTTGCTGTCGTGAGATTTGAACCTGCAAAGTGTGATGTAAAGTTGCCTGAATGTCTGGAAAAATAAGATTGACAGCTGTACCTTGTCTTAGCCCCTCCTAACTTTGTGTAAAGTACCTCCCCTAAATAAAAGGAAGGTGCAGAATGAATCCAGGTGCATTACAACTGGCAAGGCATGCATTACAGCATGCAGGGGGCACAGTCCAGCATTGCAACCATACTGCCTGTTTAGCCAAGATGTTTGCAATGCAGGATCTGCCTGATGCCAGTCCAGCATTCACTCTGGTTTCGGAGTGTCTCTTTGTCTCTCTCTTTGTCTCTTTCTGTGTATTCTTGCTATATCTTTATCACCGTCAGGTATCTCAACCTCGTGAACCGAACCCCTATGTCTAGGCAAGTCCCCGGCAAAGTAATAAGGTAAAAAACCAGAATGGCTATTTTTGAATTAGCTTTAGCAAAATATTACTTGCATGTGATATTAATTATATTGTCTGATGATTTCCGCTATTGGTTCACTTCTCTTTGGAATGGACACAAATATGGTTATCTAACAATCAATTAGCTAGGTAACTGTCTTCCAAATTTCTTGCCATATGTGATTGTACTTGAATCTCCTTTCTTCACACTGTTTTCCTTAGTTTGTTATGATCTGCACATGGAATGCATTTGCATAACCAGTAAAGCATAAGTAAATATTTTTCGGGTATTTTCGGCTTTCTGCCAAGATATATCAGATATCATCAATGGTATCTATTTGTTCTGTGTCCTTTTCTTTTTCAGGCCTGAGTTTCTGGCAACTCCCTGTCAATGTACTTTTACAATCATTTTAAAACTAGTTTTAGCCAAATTTTACTTGCATGTGATATCATTAATTAAATGATTTCTGCATTATATTGGATTGCCTTTCTTTGGAATGTGGACCATTTTTTGATTAAGTAGCTGCGTTCCATATTTCTTGACATAGACAGTGAGTATCTGCCTTGCTGCATCTGTTTGTTGAAGTATTTAAATTTGTTTTCTGTCAATTCCTGGAGTTTGTTGTTGTCAAAGCCTTCAGTACTGCTTGAACAAATTCCTTCAGTGTCATCAGTTCTTGATCATATGGTAAGTCTTGAAATGTTTGAACATTGACAAAATTCTTTTTGTTTGAGTGAAAACCATGGTGTATGTTATTTTTGTTGTTGTGGTTAGGTACCATTGAGTCAGGTTCAAACCTTAACAACCCTGTATAGGGTTTCCAAGGAGCAGTTGATGAGCTTGAACTGCCACCATTGCAGCTCAAACCAAGTTTGCAGTCCAGTGGTTTAACTCATAGTGCCACACAAGGTGTTGTATAGTCACGTTTCATGTTGTTGAAAAAAGGTATTTGCAATGAATACATTGTTGGTCTTACAGAATTCTTTCAGATCTCCAGCATTGTTTCTATCACCAAGGTCATATTTTCCAACTATGGACCATTCCTGTATTTTATAACTTTCACATACAAATCACCAATAATTTTCAATGCACCTTGATTGCACATCTTATCCATTTTACACTGAAGAAGTTAGTAAAATTCATCAGTTTCATCATCACTGGCTTTAGTGGTTGGTGTGTAAATTTGAGTAATTATGGAATTAACTAGTCTTCACATAGGTATTTAGATATTAATGTATCACAGTCAGAATTGTTCTTCAATATAAATCTTAAAATGAATGTTCTTTTTGATAATGAATGAAATGTTCTTCTTATTCTATATGTCACTGCATGCAAAATAAATCATACGATTGATGGATTCAACATTGATACACTTTAGACAGACATATAAAGTAAACAAACACCTGTTAGAAATGTGATCCTGCAGAACAGTCAACCATACAAGATCAAATGGCAGCACTTGTCCATTTGACAAAGTTCAGAAGACCGGAAAGGGCAGGAATTAAAGAAGGATGCAAACAGAGAACTAAAGGAAGAAGTGAGAAGAGTTACATTGAGGTGACTACAACTAATGTTATAAATCAAAATTTAATGAATTATTGAATAGGAACTAACATGCTTTGTAAACTTTCACACAAAACCACAATAAAACGTTCACAAATTTAAATTTGATCTCTAAAAAGCGAATGCAAGATGGTTGTGACTCCGATTCTAGTATAATTCTTTAAAGTGATGGAAAAACCTGTTTAGCTTCATTTGAAAAGAAAAGAGAACCCAGATAATCAAAGCAGAACTAAGAGGAAGAGCAAGGTAGAAGACCTCATACTTTCTAATCTCAAGACTATCATAGAGTTATGATAGTCAAAACAGTCACTTACTGGAACAATGAAAGACACGTAGACTAATGGAGCAGAATTGGGGAGTCAGAAGTAAATTCATCAACCTATAGATAACTGATCTTTGGCAAATGGCTAAAATATATTAATTTGGAAAGAAATAGTCTATTTAAGAAGTAGTGTTGACAAAAATAGACATTGTTTGTAGAAAAAAAAAAAAAAGCAGGACTCATATCTCACACCATCTATAAAAAGTCTTTTGTAAACAATGGAAAAGGTGAATATACATATGGACCTTACCAGATGGAATACATGAGAATCCAGTTGACAGCATCTGTGGTTAGAGACACTGAGGAAACTCAATATCATTTGTCAAAACAAAGCCAGTAGTTGACTATGAAACACACACAATTACTCGTATGCAAGTTCCGGATGAAGCTAAAGAAAACTAAAACAAATTCATGAGAACCAAAATATGACCTTTACTATTTGAATTTACAGATCATTTCAAGAACAGATTAGATTCAATAAACACTACTGAAGAGTTGTGGGATGACATCAAGAAGTTGTGGGATGACATCAAGAGTTGTGGGATGACATCAAGAAGATCATACATGAAAAACAACAAAGGACACAATATAATAAGAAAGAAAAGGACAATGTCATGTTCTAAGGGAAAAAAAAAAAAGAAGAATAAATGGATGTCAGAAGAGACTCTGGTACTGGCTCTTGAATCTAGAGAAACTAAAACAACTAGAAGAAATCAATAAGTAAAATAGTTGAACATAATATTTCAAAGAACAGCTTAGAGGACAAAGTAAAGAATAATGAAATGTGCAATGACCTGGAATTACAAACCCAAATGGGAAGAACATACTCAGCATTTTTCAGGCTGAAAGAACTCAAGGAAAATTCAAACCTCAGATTACAATATTGAAGGAGCCAATAAAAGCATATTTAATAATGCATCAATAGGTAGATGAAAAGAATATAGATAGTCATTGTACAAAAAGAGTTTGTTAATGTGCAACCATTTCAAGAGGTGGCATATGATCAATAACTGATATTTATTGGAGCAAAACAATAAATTGAGAGAATACCAATTGAAATGCTTCAATAAGCTCTGCAGTGCTGGAGGTGCTCACTTGTGTATGCCAAGAGATTGGGAAAACAGGTGCCTCGCCAACCAGTTGGAAAAGAGTCATATTTGTGACCTTTTTAAAGTACGATGACCTAAAAGAAAATGGAAATCATTGATTTCATTGAAATCATTGAAAATGAAATCATTAATATCAAATGCAAGTAAAATTTTGCTAAATATAATTCAAAAATGTTTGCAGAATTCCATTGACTGCCAGAAATTCAAGCCAGACCCAGAAGATGGCAAGGAATGAATGATATCATTGCTAATGTCAGATGGGGATTGCCTAAATGCAGAGAATATCTAGAAGATGTTTGTTGCTGTTGTTAAGTGCTGTCTAGTTGGTTCTGACCCATAGCTACCCTGTATAGGGTTTCCAAGGAGCAACTGGTGAACTTGTACCACCAACTTATTTTCTATGCAAAGGCATTGGACTGTATGTATCATAGCAAACTACGAATGCCATTGCAAATGACAGGTATTCCAAAACACATAACTGTTCTCACAAGTAACCTATACATAGACCAAGAGGCAATCATTTGAACAGAACAAGGGGATATTGAGTGGTTTAAAATCAGGGAATGTTTGTGCCAGGGTTGCATATTTTCACCATAATTACTCATCTCTCTGCTGACCAAATAATCCAAGAACCTAGATTATATGAAGAAGAATGTGGCATTAGAGTTGAAGAAAGACTCATTAGAAACCTGTGATATGCAGATGACACCACCTTGCATATTTTAGATGAAGAGGACTTAAAATACTTACTGATAAAAATCAAAGACTACAGTTTTCAGTATGGATTGCACCTCATTTCAAAGAAAACAAAACTGGTCCAAAAAATTACTTTATAATGAATGAAGTTGACAATGTCTGCATTTTACTTGGATATATAATCAACACATGCAAGCAGTTGTCAAGAAATCAAAGGATGTATTCCATTAAGAAAACCTGTTGCAAAACCCTCTTAAAAGGGTCAAGAGCAAAGATGTCAATTTGAGAACTAAGGTGTGCCTGACCCACACTATTCTATTTTCAATCACTTCATGGTCTCTCTTGATAATATGTCCAAAGTATATTATTGACACTTGAGGGTATGAAATCACACACTGTTCGTTAAGTCGAAAAATAGTTGGGGAAAGTGTCTGATTTTTATGTTAAGATCTCACAACCTGGAAGCTAACATTGAGAAATGAAAAACATAGGTGAGTTCTTACTTAGAATGATAAGGCCCAAATATTAGGGATATTTTCCCTCTTTTTGATTTATTAATATTAATAAATCTTCAGAGAATGGAATAACACGACCCAATTTGCTAATTGTGAGCTCTGGGCATTTAGTTCTCAAGGCCATTTGACTGTAACTTACTTGCCTGTGTCCTCCATATTTTCAGTCAAACTTTCCCAGTCAAATGAGCTTAATACCCAAGTCTCTCCTCAATTGTGATTATATACCTCAGATATCCAAGCTTGAATCTGTGTTCCTGCCAGTCCTGATGAAGGAGGCTCAGCTTGACTTACCTACTAGACAGGAGAGTTATGGTGGACCACAACCTTGGTCATGCCCCAACTAGACCCAGAGCAACCCAGTGAGTGTCATGTGAGACAGAGGACAGAAGGGCAGGGAATATTATTTTCTCCTCATCAGGACAAGGAGCACAGATGCTTGGACAGATGGGAGGCTCTCAAGTCCTAAATTTCACCTCAGAGTTCTGTAAAGTCAGAAATACAAGAAAAACAAACAACTCTTTGAGTTTTAATTTCTACTACACTAGTTCTGGCTCCTATAGGTACTTCCTCCACAGAGTAGGTTATGAGTCTCTTTCACCTGTCCCTGAAACATAACAAAATGATCTTAAAGATGGTGATGATAATGACAATGATGAGGAATGGTGACAGTAACCACAGTATCATGCATCTTTATTGAAGGCTGCCTAGTGACAGAATCTGAGCTAAATTTTCTCCGGAATGTGTTTCCTTTTACTTCACAGCCACACCCAGAAAAGAGCAAGACAC
>NW_006409047.1:84651-86614 GCF_000296735.1 Chrysochloris asiatica | reverse complement strand
CACAATGACAACAACAAATCTGTATTAAATATGGATCAGAGTGTGGGCTGTTGATTTCCATGTTAACTATTTTCCTGTATGAGTTTCATCCCTCCCAGGATGTTCCATAGAACTAAAAACAAAATAAACCAGGGCATCAATCTGTCTAAAGTGGAGTCAGGGTGTGGCACTGTAGAATAAGCTCTGTACAGGAAGGTCAGCTTGAAACGCAAGGTTGGCATTCAAACTCACCTGTGGCTCCTAGGAAACCTTATACAGGCTCACTATGAGTCAGAACCAACTTGACAGCAACAAATGCATCTGCCTATATCAAAGGCTTTGTATGGAATGTATTTAATAGAGTATAAAACACTCAATTCTGTTCAGAAATATTCTGGAGATTTTAATAAAAAATTAAAAGCAAAATGGAAAAAAAAAAAAAACAGAGAAAGAAACGGAACAAGTAAATCTTATAATGTGAACACTTTATATTCCAATATATTCTAGGTTCAGTTTTCCTGGAACATAATGTTTTTAGGTACTGCTGAGTCAGTTTGGACTCATAGCTACTATATACCCAATGGAGCAAAACACTGCCTGGCCCTGCACCTTCCTCACAATTGTTAACACGTTTGAATGCATTGTTGCTGTCACTGTGCCAATCCATATTATTGGGGGTCTTCTGCCTCTTTTTTGGTGATGTTCCTCTTTACGAAGCATGATGTCCTTCTTTAGAACCTGGTCTTCCTTGCTAATATGTTTGAAGTATGTGAGACTAAATCTAACTTCCCTGGCGTCTAAGAAGCATTCTTATTGCATTTTGATCCAACAAACATTTTTTGTTCTTCTGGCAGTTGATGATACTTTTTAACATTCTTCTCCAACATCATAATTCAAATATATCAGTTCTTCTACTTTCTTCCTTATTCATTGTCCAACTTTCACATATCTATGGGACATATCAACATTCTATTTTTTCTCATATATTAAAACTGGAATTGTATTTCAACAATTAACCCATTCTTCTCATATTGATTAATACTCTGAATAAAAACAAACGTCCAGGTATTTATTAAGTGCCAATCTTTTGTTAATGCCACATGCATCCTTGTGATGGGTATTGCTCTATTTTCCAGGTAAGAGAAGTTGAGAGATTTGAAAGCATTCCAAGTTTACTAGGCAATATATATGGGATTTGGAGTTTGTTCTTCTGATTCTTATTTTAGGAATCTGTCTCCTCAATCAGACCTGAACAATTGTGTTTCTTTTCTAATGAACAGTTGGAGGATGAACCATTGATTCTTCCACTTTCAATCCGGTGAGTTTATCTGTGGATTACGAAAATGGGACAATTAGTTTACAGGGAACTTTATGGCATGAATCTTGAAGATTGTACATTTTTATGTGAATACTAATAAAGTTTACTGACTATTTAGGAAATATGAGCAATAGAAATAGTATTTCTTATACAGGATGGTAATTGCTATGTGAATCTATCATGGACTTGATATTATGAGACAACTTTCTTAGTTATTTTGATCCCTTACCTTGACAATAGGAATTGGCAATTAATAGTAAATTTGGACATACATCCAGTTTACATCTCACACAACTAGGCTCCATGCATATTTGTCGTGGTTGTTAGGTGCTATCGATTCAGTTCCAACTCATAGCAAACTTATGTACAACAGAACAAAACACTCCCTGGCCCTGCACCAATCTGACTATCACTGTTAGGATTTGCAGCTATTGTCGTTGCCTCTTTACCAATCCATCTCATAGAAGGTTTTCCTCTTTTTCACTGACCCTCCATTTTACCTAGTATGACATCCTTCTACATAGACTCATCCACCTTAATCATGTATATGTTGAAAGTCTAAGAGACAAAGCCTCATTATCCTGGCTTCTAAGGAACATTCTGCTGTACTTCTTTCAATACAGATTTGTTCTTCTAGCCGTCCATGGTACTTTCAATATTCTTCTC
>NW_006409047.1:77861-83581 GCF_000296735.1 Chrysochloris asiatica | reverse complement strand
TCTCTTGATCTCTGTACAATTTCCACATGAGCATATTTAAGTTTTCTGGAACTCCTGATTTTTCACAATATTACCCTTAGTTTGTGTGATCCACACATTAGAATGCTTTTGTATAGTCAACAAAGAATAAGTAAACTTCTTTCTGGTATTCTCTGCTTTTAGCCAGGATCCATCTGATATCAGCAATGAAATTCCGAGTTCCAAGTCTTCTTGTGACTCTTGTTTGAATTTTTGGCCACTCTTTGATTATGTCTAGCTGAAACCATTATTTGATTTATCTTTAGCAAAATTTTACTTACATGTGACATTACTGATATTGTTCTACAATTCTTTGGATTATCTATCCTGGAAAAGGTCTGAATATGAATATGAATATGAATTTCATATCATTGGAATGGGAACTGTGTTGCAAATTTCTTGGCATTTCTGGTTGTTGTTGTTAGGTGCCATCAAGTCAATACCAACTCAGTGATTCTATGCACAACAGAATGAAACACCTCCTGCGCCAACCCCACAAACATTGGCTAATGATATGGAATTTTCAACTGTCTCTTACCACAAATGTAATCAATTTCATTTCTGTGTATTCCATTTGGTAAGTTCCTGTGTAGAGTTGTGTTTTATGTTATTGAAAAAAGTTATCTACAATGAAGTCATTGATTTTTGCAAAACCCTATTGTGCTATCTCCAGCATTATTTCTATCACCAAGGCTATATTTTCCAATTACTGATCCTTCCTCTTGGTTTACAATTGTTGTATTTCAATCACCAGTAATATTAATACATCTTGATTACATATTTAATCAATTTCAGAATGAAGAAGTTGGCCTAATCCTTCAATTTAATCATCATTGACTTTAGTGGTTGGGGCATAAATTTGAGTAATTGCAGTATTAATTGGTCTTCCTTGTGGGTGTATGAATATCATCCTATCCAGACATTGTTGTACTTCAAGAAAAATCATGGTATGTTATTTTTGATGATGAACATGACTCCATTCCTATTTAATTTGTCATTCCTAGAATAATAAACTATATGATTGTTACATCCAAAATGTCCAATACCAATCCATTTCAGCTCACTAATGCCTTGGAGATGGATGTTTATGTGTTCCATTTCATTTTTGACAACTTCCATTTTTTCCTAGATTCATACTTTGTGCATTCTGTGTTTTGATTACTAATGGATATTTACAGTTTTTCTCTTCATTTTGAGTTGTGCTTCAACAGCAAATGAAGGTTCTGAAGGCTTACTTTATTTGCATCATCAAGGTCAACTTTACCTTCTGGAGGCAGCACTTCTCCAATCCTATTTTGAGTGTCTTCCAAACCGAGGGATTCATCTTTTGGCACTCTTTGTAACAATGGTCTTATGCTTTTCATCATGTTCCAATATTCAATTTTTTAGCGCTCACAGTAATCCACCTCTATTTATAAGGTTTTCAGTGACTAAATATTCAGAAGTAGTCCATATCTCCTTCTTCCTAGTCTGTCTTCATCTGGAAGCTCAGCTGACACCTGTCCACCGTGGTTGACTCTGCTGATACTTAAAATACTCATGGCACAGCTTCTAGAACCACTGCAATACATTTGTCACTATAGTATGATAACCTGACAGGCGAGTTACAGTGTTGTCATTTTTGTTAAATGCTGTCTATTCAGTCCCAGCCCATAGCACCCCTGTATAGGTTTTCTGAGGAGTAAATCCTGGGTTTGAACTTGACCTTGTGGTTCACAGTCCAGTATGGTGGTGGCTGTGTGCAGTGGAGTTGGTTCTGACTTGTAGGGACCCCGTCCAGCGTTTCTGAGGCTGTAAATCTTTACAGGAGAAGAATGCCTCAGCTTTCTTCTGCAGAACAGTTGGTAGTTTCCAACTGCTGACCTTGTGGTTCGCAGCCCAATTCTTAACCACTACATACACATAAGTACAAATTAACAGTGTTTTTTCTTCATATTATCTTCTATTGTTTTCACTTTTACATTTTTTCCCAATTAAATCATATTTGATCTATCAAGAGAAAAGATGTTTGTTTTCATCTGGGAGGTAAAATGATGAGGATTCTACTCTCATTGATAAAGAAAGATTGACTTGGAAAGTCTTAAATAGGTCTAAAATTGGTTAGTTCAACCCTGGATTTAGAACTGTTCTGTTACTTATTTATTCAACTGTAAGCAAGAATGC
Organism: Chrysochloris asiatica; assembly: GCF_000296735.1. NCBI lineage: Eukaryota > Metazoa > Chordata > Mammalia > Afrosoricida > Chrysochloridae > Chrysochloris > Chrysochloris asiatica. The sequence goes on along the minus strand of NW_006409047.1, from coordinate 81,400 downwards.
TGATTTTAGAAGGAAACAACATTTTCCAAGCATTTAGGATGAGAAACATATGTAAGTATTGTATCAAGTTGATAAAGAATTGAAATATATAAAGGAAAAAGGCAACTGAACATCAGACATTGCTCCGAGAAGATTTAACATTTATAACAATAACAGTGTAACAATTATTTTTTTTCTTAAAGTAAATTAGTATTTAAATCATTAATGTGTGTTCCACTGTCATCTTGGAAATCAGCAGTGGTATACATTTACCAAGCATATCCTTACAAAAATGTAATGTTCATTTAACCAAATGAGAGGATATACATTGGAAAACATTTTTAGAGACAACCCAGTTATTTGATTGATCACATAACCCCATATCAAATTTTTGTCAGAAAACAAAAGGGTGATGAAAATCTTTGAAGTTAATTGACATATAAATTTTCTGTATGAACATGAACATTACATTTGAAGTAAGAATCCAAATAATGAAGTCCCTGGGTTGAGCATGCAGTTTTAAATCCACTACTAACCTAAACGTTGGTGGTTCTAATTAACTCCTCAGTGCTATAAAAGAAAGCTGTGGTGCTTGGTTTCTGTAATGATTACTGTCATGAAAACACTATGCAACTGTTCTGTTCTGTAATACATGGCAAAGGTGGTTCTTGGTTGTTTTTTCTTTCTAAATATTGTTCTATTTCTTATTGTTATCTTATGAGTAGTCATGAATGAGGGACTTTATTCAGTGTAGCACTGTAGGGTAAGTGCTGAATAGCTAACAACAAGTTTGGTGACTCAAACACACCAGAGTCTCCTTGGAAACACTAAACAGACTCATTATGAGTCAGAACCGACTCAACAGTACATAACAACAGCAACAATAACGCTTAGAAAAAAAAATAAAGCACATTGGACTGCTTCTTAAACAGAACAGCCTGTTGCTCTTTGTGTCGTTTCTGACTCATGGTGACACCGCTGTGTCAGAGTACAAGTGTGTGTCATGGGGTTTTGATGACTGATTTTTGAGAGGTAGACCATCACACCTGTCTTTCAATGTAATTCAAGGTGGATTCAAATATTTTGATTAGCAGACAAGAACATCAACCATTTTTCCACCCTGGAATACAAATGTTTCGTAGTGTCCTTTATTGAAATGATTAATCTTTTTCTAAAATGATGGATACATTTGTTTATGTTTCCTTCATATCCCACATAGTTCCACTGCCATGGAGGTGATTCTCATCATAGCAATCCATTCTATATGTATAGGGTTTCCATGATTATAAATTTTTATGGGAGCAGACAGCCTCATTTTTCTCCTTTGGAGTGGGTGAGTTTGAACTACTGACCATGTGGTTTGTAGTCCAATGAATACCCAATAGCACCAGCAGGCCTCTCTTAAAGATTTTTAATATTTTAAAATATCCTTGACACTCTAACGTACTTTAGCCCAGTGTCTCTAAAGTGGGAGAATACAGAATTAGTAAAATAGCACAGAGAGCAAGCTGGAAAATGTTCTGAAAAGTACAATGGTTAGATCTGCCAAAATTGACAGATATTGTTGAAGGTAGTGGGCTATTAGGTCCTCAAGTGTGAAAATTTACCAGTTTGCATGAATTAAAAAAGAGACAAAGTGTTGGATGCCTGTTCACTTCTTTTAATAATCCTCTCTTCGTCTTCTAAAAGTTGTCTCAGGCACATGGAGCCACAGAATCAAACGAGCGTCTTAGAATTCTTCCTCCTGGGTCTTTCTGAGGATACAGAACTGCAGCCTCTCTTTTTTGGGCTCTTCCTAATCACGTACCTGATCACTCTGCTCGGTAACCTGCTCATCACCCTGGCCATCATCTCTGACCCTCATCTCCACACCCTCATGTACTTCTTCCTCTCCAACCTGTCTTTAGCTGACATGTGTTTCATCTCCACCACTGTCCCAAAGATGTTGGTCAACATCCAGACACAGAGCAAATCCATCACCTATGAGGGCTGCTTGACACAAGTATCCTTTTATTATTTGTTTGGATGTATGGATAGTCTTTTGCTCACTGTGATGGCTTATGACCGACTTTTGGCCATCTGTCACCCCCTTCACTACAAAATTATCATGAACCCCCGACTCTGTGGGTTGCTAGTTTTGGTATCATGTCTCATCAGCATTCTGGACTCCCAGCTGAACATGTCTTCAGTGGCACAACTTACCTTCTGCACAAATGTGGAAGTCCCTAGTTTCTTTTGTGACCCTCTACAACTCCTCCACCTTGCCTGTTCTGCCACTTCCAACAATACCCAAGTGGAGTATATTATTGGTGCTATCATTGGTGGTGCTCCAGTCTCAGTGATCCTTTTATCTTACATTCGAATTATTTCCTCCATTCTGAAAGTCTCATCTTCAGGTGGGAGATATAAAGCCTTTTCCACCTGTGGATCTCACCTGTCAGTTGTTTGCTTGTTTTACGGAGCAGGCCTTGGAGTGTCTCTCAGTTCAGTGTTCTCATATTCTGCCAAGAAGGATGCTTTGGCCTCAATCATGTACACTGTGGTCACCCCCATGCTAAACCCCTTCATTTACAGTCTGAGAAACAAGAACATCAAAAGAGCCTATAGGAGGTTCCTCAGCAGAATAGCCTACTCTCAAAACGTGTGCCATAGTTTTTAATATGTGGGTTGAAAAAGATGGCAAAACCTAACATCTGCAACCAAAAATTTTAAAGTAATTTTCCTAATACCCCAATCATATTTCTTACCATTTCTTCTTCATTTACATCATGTAGTAAGTAAGCTGCTCTTGAGTTGATTCCCTGACACATGGTGACTACATTTACAGCATCAGAAAATGCTCCCCACTCTTGCATCATTACCATCAGTAACTGATGATCAGACTACTGTGATTGATGGTGTTTATTGTGGATTATTTTTGGAAGTAGATTTTCAGGCCTTTCTTACTAGTTCATCTTAGTCTGGAAACTCTGTTGAAATCTGTTTGATGTTTTAGCAACAGACAAACTCTGCTGAGAGTAGGTCCATTGGTTGAGAATTCAACCTGTCTTCCACACAAAAGGAAGAATTCTACCAATAAGCTACCAGAGTCTCTGCCCTGAACACCATGAAATTGTCCTTATTTGCTTCTTCATGTCCTATTGTCTCCCTTATCCAAATTCAGTCTTCTATGTTTTGTGATGTTAGGGTCAGAGAAGAGAGGATCTTTAAACTACTGTTCTGATTTCCCATCTGGATTTATTAGTAGTGTCTTTTATTAATGATCAGTAAATTCACTACATGCCAATAAACTTGACATTTCCCTTATGCTTGTTTCCTCACCCTTGGTGTGGTAGGTTTTCTCCGCAGCTGTTGTTGTTGTTGTTGTCAGGTGCCATCGAGTCAGAACCGACTCATAGCGACCCCATGCACAGAACGAAACAAAGTCTGATCCTGCGACAACCTCACTACCGCTGCCACACTTGACGTCATCAATGATGCCACCTAGCTGGTCCATCTTGTTGGGGGTCTTCCTCTTTCTCTCTGACCCTCCATCTTACCCAGCATGACATCCTTCTCCA
>NW_006409047.1:71716-77511 GCF_000296735.1 Chrysochloris asiatica | reverse complement strand
TAAATATGTCTTGATCAAGGTTATTCAACTGAGGATTAAAATGGTAGTTGGATGTGGTTCTGTGGGTTAATGTGCTGGATGGCAAGGTTGGTTTGAACTGCAAAGTTGGCAGTTCACACTTCAACAGCCACTCCTCAGAAACCATATACAGGGTTTCTGTTGGTCAGAACCAACTCAACAGCACTTAACAACATCATATTTCTAGTTGCTGTCTCTATTAATATTCCAGGACCACTAACTCACAAAGTCATTATGAGTAAATTGTGTTTTATAAGTCTAGGATAGCAAATGCTCATGTCTTTGGAAAAGGGGAATTCTTGACTTTTCCTTATACCAGTCCATTATAAGACTTCACTCTGTTACCATGTAAGGAGCCTTGGTAGTATAGTGAATTACACATTAGGCTACTGGCCTCATGATCAGCAGTTCTAGTCTACCAGGTACTCTATGGGGTTGCTATGAGTCTGACAGCTCACAGACAGTCAGACAGCCAGAGTTACTATGTGTCCTTGTCTGTAGCCTCCCTCTGTGCTCAACTACATGCTGTGTATTCATCCTGTAAAGATACTGACATAACTTCTGAGCGAACAATTTAAAGTTCTCTGAAAACCTCTAAAATCAGTAGGTCAACTTACTCTGTCTTTTACTACTGAGTTTAATCACTGACACATTTTATTATGTATAATTGATAGAGGTTGAGACCATGCCAACTCATGGGAAGATATCGCTGCCATTAAAATTCTTGGGAAGAGTGTAGACAATAGGTTTGTTAACATTATGGGTACTTTTCTGCCTGTACTTTCCTTCCTTCCTTAGGTATCCAGTAAGACTAGAGACTTGAATGTGACTCAGCACTAAAGAGTCAGGATGGACTTTCATCTGCACAGAATTTGGATAATATGTCTACATTGATTTGGCCATGTACATATATATCCTGAGTGTATGATCAGGATCAAAATAGAAGGTTCTGGTGATAGTTAAAGAAAAATAAAGGAAAAAATTCAAAATCATAAAAAGATCTGGCATAATTGTCTGATAGAGATTGGTGAAACCTTTGAGACTATACCTCTTGTTGTTATTATTGTTAAGTGCTGTTGAGTTGATTCTGGCCCATACGACCCTCTATAGGGTTTCCAAGGAGCAGCTGGTGAGCTTGAACTGCCAACCTTGTAGGTCAAATGGCTTTGCAGTTTGGCGTATTAACCCAGAGCACCATACTAGGACTCCTCTTGACAACCTTAAAACAAATTGAACATACTCCTGGGGGAAATCTTTCAGCCAAATGATAGATCAACCTATAAAGTAAACAATAATGTATGTGAGGAATATGCCAGAACAATCAACCATACAAGACCAAAAAACCCTCCAAAACAACAACTTTGCACAAGTAAGGGCAGAACATGAATGCTCCAAAATGACCACACTTCTTAGGATACAGCAGACCTGAGGGACACAGAGAAACTTTGTAGATGGACTATCTAGACTGTGAAAATGGAACCACAGCTGTAGGGAGAGAGTGTGAATTGGATGTCACTGGCTACTACAAGGGTATGGCTAGGGTGTGTGACAAAAGTAACAAGGTCAATGTGTTCCCTTAGGATTTTGATCTCAGCTGTATAAAAGTTCCGAAGGTTGATACAGTCTTCTAGAGAAATAGGTCTCTGCTGCATGTAACAGTTTGCAGATTCTAGAAGATATCACAAAAGGGGTCCCTGTATCAGCCCATAGCTTCCTTACTCCACTTGGGAAAGCTTAATTTAAGCTGATGAGCTGGCCCATGTACATGCAATACACAAGCAATATCAGAACAGGTGGCCAAGTGGTTGCACAGAATTATAGGGCAAACAGAGTATAAAGACACTATGGGAAGGATTCGGGCACCTAGGGTGGAGGTACACTGAAGTTCACCATCAGCCATACCAGAGAATACCAGGCAAAACAGAACCAGGGCAGAGCTCCAAAACTCGAAACCACAGAACTAGGACTATTTTAAAAGTTTGAAGGCTTATAGCTACTGGAACTTGAAGCTGAAGTAAGAAATTGCGTACTTTTGAAGGAGTTGACATCTTGGGCAAGACCAAATGGCAAGACCAAGTGGGGGAGCAGAAACAACATGGAAAAATACCACAGGAACCTGACAGCAAAGGTGGAAAATACACTTTGTTGGTTTTGCTTTGTTCTGATATTCTTTTTTGGGGGGGGCATGGGTATCTAATCTTTGGCAACCCCACTGTTTGCGCACCTCAATTCTGGTGACTAGAGGAGGGGCTTCAGCGAGTGGGTACCCCACATTCTCACTACTGGTGGGTTCTTTGGCCACGTATGTGCACAGATACTCAGCTCAAGATCAGGCACTGGAGATTTTTTTGCATTTTGTATATTTTTTAAATACGGGAAAGGGCAGGACATAGCTGTAGAGAGGAAAAGAGAGTTTAAAAACAAAAGAGGCCAAAAATTAATAGTAAAGCCTGAGCTACAGCATAACAACCAACAGTTGCATCCTGAAATCTCTCAGGCAGCTTTGAAAGCAAGAAGCTGAAGACAGGACATTAAATTCATACTCATATTAAGCTAGAGATTTTTTTTTTTTCTTCTCTCCATCCTCTCCCTGTTCTGTGATTAGAGACTGCAGTATTCAGCCTAGCTTTTATTTCTTGTTTTTTGCAGGTGCTGTTTTGCTGTTTTATGCTCCCCCTTATATCTTTTGGGGACTCTTTCTCTCCCTATATTACCTGAGAAGAGTCAGCAAATGCTGCCATATAGCCAAGCTAAAATCACACTCTATAAAACACCAAAACCCAGGCAAGAACGAATACCAACTGCTATATACCAGGGAGGCGGGCAACACCTATGAAAGTTACCTTGAGTTAAGCAATAAGAAGAGTGAAAGGAAAGCCCACATACTGATTACATCATCCTGGAAGCAAACATAAAGCATAAAAAATATCAAAACACATACTCAATTAAGTACTAAGATCACAGCTAAACATTAAACATGTCCAAGAAGCAAAAGCAGATGACCATATCAGCATATGTCCAGAAACAAACAAACAAAAAAATTGTCTGAGACAAATGACCTAGAGGTAGACCTGGACTCCATTCTGGAATGAGAGCAGGCATTAGAAATGCCTGAGAAGGAGTTCAGAAAAATGTTTATAAAATGTTTCAAACCACTTTACAATGGAGTTGAGAAAAATAAGGAAGAAGTCAGGAAAGCGCTACAGGAACAATTAAATTACATAGATACAGCATTGGAAACAATTCAAAACCCACAAAAAGACATTCAAATGATCAATAATAGAATACCAGAAATAGACAATACTCTGAAAGGGCAAAGGAGTACAAACGTGAGATGGGAGGTAGAACCAGTGATCTGGAAGACAAATCTTTCAATACCACTAAGACAGAAGAACAAACAAACAAACAAAAAAAGGATAAAAAATCTGAAGAAGATCTAAAGTTCATGTTGGATAACATGGAGAGGTATAATTTAAGAATTATTGGCATTCCAGAAGAAGAAAAATCACAGAAGTCCACAGAGGAAATTGTTGAAGAACTGATGGAAGATAATTTCCCTAACATCCTGAAAAGTGAAAAGATAAACATTCAAGAAGCCCAAAAACCCCCAGGAAGGATAGACTTCCCCCCCCCCCCCCCCCCAAAAAAAAAAAAAAATCACTGAGAAATATCATAATCAAACTCTCCAAAATCAAAGATAAGGAGACACTCCTGAAAGAAGCTAGGGAAGACAGAAGTGTCATATACAAAGGCAAGCAAGTCAGATTAAGCTCAGATCTCTCAGCTGAAGCCATGCAATCAAGAAGGCAATGTGGAGACATATATACAATCATGAAGGAAAAAAAATAGCCAACCAGGAATACTTTATCCTGCAAAGTTATCAATAAAAAATGATGGTGCAACCAAAGCATTCCAGGATAAACAGATATTAAGGGATTTTGCCAAGCCAACCTTATGCTACAAAACATTCTAAAGGGAGTTTTGTGGACTGAGCACCAACAAGAAAAGACAACAATCAGAGATTGACATATGTGGCAGCAACTCCCAGAATTAAATCGACAGAAGAAAGAGTTGAGAACAGAACAAAATTGTAAGAACAAATTCAGAGAAACTGGGAGGTCAGTCTACAATCAAAACAATTACAATGTAAAAGAAGGCAAACACGTAGGAACAGAAATCCAGATGGTGAGAAGGTCAGGTCGATTATAGGATAAAATTGACTGTACTAAATGGAGATAAAAGTTAATGGACTATAAGGCATCCTCAAAGAAAATTAACACTTCACAACATACCAAGAAAATGAAAAACTAAGAACATGATAACATTAAAAGTATGAGAACACTCACAAGAAAGAACACAAAAAAGCATGAACTCAATAAGGGAAGACACACAGAACAAAGAAAGCAGCAACACCACACACACACACACACACACACACAAACAAACATAATGGCAGCAATTAATCAACACTTATCAATAATTACACTGAATGTAAATGGATTAAATGCACTTGTTAAGAGATGGAGAGTGGCAGAATGGATAAGAAAACAAGATCTTTCAATATGCTGTCTGCAAGAGACACATCTCACACACAGAGACAAAAACAGATTTAAAAAATCAAAGGATGGAAAAAAATATATATCAAGCTAATTGTAATAAAATAAAAACAGGAGTGGCAATACTAATCTCTCATAAAGTAAACTTTAAGGCAAAAACCAGCATAATAGATAAAGGTGGATATTATCTCATGATTAAAGGGACAATTGAACAAGATGACATAACCATAATAATTATCTATGTTCCCAATGAAAGAGTTCCAAAATATGTAAAGCAAACTCTAATAGGCTTGAAGAAAGAAATAGATGAATCTACAATAATAGTGGGTGATTTTAATACAATGCCTAAAAAATGGATAGAACAACCTGAAAGAAACATGACAATGACACAGAAGAACTAAACAACACAATCAGCCAAGTGAACCTCATAGATGAGTACAGATCATTCAAACTAACTGCACAATACACATTATTTTCCAGTGCACATGGAATATTCTCCAGAACAGACTATGTCTTAGACCACAAAACAAATCTCCGTAAATTTACAAATATCAAAATACTACAAAGCATGTTTTCAGACCACAATGCTATCAAATTAGAAATCAGCAATAGGAAGACCAAGGAAACCAAGTCAAATATATGGAAACTGAATAACACCCTGCTGAAACGTGACTGGGTAGTAGAAGAAATTAAACGTGAATTCACAAAGTTCCTAGAAATAAATGAGAACAAAAACACAAAAAAAACAAAATATTTGGGACAGTGCAAAAGCAGTGGTGCTAAGAGGACAATTTATTGCAATAAACGCACACATCCAAAAAGAAGAAAGAACTAAACTTAACACATTAACACGCATCTACAACAAGTAGAAACAGACCAACAGAGGGAACCTACAGCCACCAAAAGAAAAGAAATAATAAAGGTTAGAGCAGAAATAAATGAGATAGAAAACAAAAAAATTATAGAAAGAATCAACAAAACAAGAAGCTGAATCTTTGAAAGGATTAACAAAATTGACTGACCATTGGCAAACCTAGAAAAGGAAAGAGGGAGAAGACACAAATAACACGCATTAGAAACCACATGGGCAATGCCACAACAGAACAAAGGAAAATCAAAAGTATAATAACAGAATACTATGAAAAGTCATACTCCAACGAATTTGAAAACTTAGAAGAGATGGATACAATTTTAGATAAACACGACCTGCCTTAACTTACA
>NW_006409047.1:59913-71516 GCF_000296735.1 Chrysochloris asiatica | reverse complement strand
AACCCTCATACCAAAACCAGGGAAGGACATCACTAAGAAAGAAAATTATAGACCAATATCCCTCATGAACATAGATGCAAAAATTCTCAACAAAACTATAGTCTGTGAAAGAGGGACATCAAGAAAGCCCTATAGAGACTTCTCAAAAGAGCAACCTAAAGTCAACACTTGAGCCATCTTCTTGAGTTTGTTAGTTGGAAAAAAACTACAAAACTAAACAGCAATCAGAAATCTTACCTCTTTGGTTATGTAATTTTTGTATCTTTCTTACTTTTCAATATAAAGTTAGCATTTCAATTTTCATTCCTTTTGGCATATCTTTTGTGGATTGGTAGGGGAATTCTGGATAATGACAAGCAGTTTGTTATAATCCCATTAAAGCTATGGAGCCTTCTTAGCTTGACATTTATGACTCAGGTTTCCTGGTCAAATGCACAACTCTATTTCTATACACTTAGAATTCTCACCCTTTAACACAATTCGTATCTATTTCCCAGATAACCTTTGTGTTTGAAAGAGCTATGTGCAGGTTACATGTGCATGTGAAGGACACTTGTCCCCAATCTCAACTTCATATTGAAATAATCTGGGGCTTAAAAAAATATATTGATGCATTGCTTCCACAAATACAGATTCTGATTTAACTGAACTGGCATGCTGTTTGAGCATAAGAATTTTGAAGCACCACAGGTGGTTTTATTATGTGTCAAGTTGAGATTTATTGATCTTTTCAGATTTTCACATCAAAGTGACTGTTTTTGACTCCTTTGAGCACATGCTGAAGATTGTAAAACTCACAAGAAGAAATAACTTACCCTAACAACTAGGAATTTATTTTTTCCAATATTCCTAATTCTTCTTATATTTTCCCATCCACACTTCGGTGTTGTAGCTTCTCAGCATTCATCCACTCTCTCCCAAGACTCTTGACACTTCATGGGTATTGAAACAAAAGAGTGTCTTATCCTGCAATATACCCATTACTGGATAAGTATTTTGTTTACCGCTTGTCTGTCAAGTTGGCATACTATGGTGACTTGCATGTTACTGAAATGCTGGAAGTCATTTTACTGGTATTTTAAATATGTCCAAAAGGTTGCAGCAGAACTTCCAGAGTCAGACATACTAGGAAGAAAGAGAGGCAACTGGTTCTGGATGATTAGCTACTGAAAAACATATGAATAGCAGGGAAGATTTTCAGATTCAGTACTAGATGATAGAAATATTATTAATAGTACTGCAATATTATCAGATGTAGGCCAGAAGATCAGTCTCTCAGGTTGGAAGTCACTCAAAATGAGACTGAAAGAGTTGTCTGCTCAAAGTAGACTTGACCATCATGATGCAAATGTAGTTAAGGTTTTGGAACCTTCATATGCTGATGGGTGCAACAAAATAATGAGGCGAACCAGTTACAAGCATCCATTAATAATTTGTTGTTGTTGTTAAGTGCTGCCGAGTAGGTTCCGACCCATAGATACCCTGTACAGGGTTTCCAAGGGTGTAAATCTTTACGGGAGTAGAAAGCCTCATCTTTCTCCCGCGGAGAAGCTGGTAGTTTCGAACTGCTGACCTTAAGGTTCGCAGCCTGATTCATAACCACTATGGAATTAGGAACTTGGAACTACAAAGTATGAATTTAAGAAAAACCCAAGTTGTCAAAAATTAAATGGAACACTAAAAGATTGATATCCAAGCCATTGCCAAACTGAAAGGACTGATATTGGCAATTTTGGATCTGACAATCTTATGGTTTACTATGCTGGGAACCATAAACTGAAGAGGAATGAAGTAGCATTCATTTAATGATAATAATAAAAAAAGAACATTTCAAGATCTATCTTAAAGTACACCATTATAATAGAATAATATCCATAGCCCTACATGAAACATCATAATGTTGTTGGTCAATTTGTTGTACTGTGGTGAGTAGCATGTTGCTGTGATGCTATGTCATGGGTATTTTAAATAAAAGTAAGATCACTCATGGTGGATAAGTTTCAGCTTAACGTACAGAAAAAGGCAGACTAGGAAGAAGGAAAGGAAGATTACTTCTGAATGTTTAGCTACTGAAAACTTTATGAACAGTAATGCAGCATTGTGAATAAGAAAATAATATTGGATATTGAAACTTTATGAATAGAACCGGATTACTGTCAGATATAGTGCTAGAAGATGAGCCCTTAAGTTGGAAGTCACTGAAAACACAACTGGGGAAAAGCTGCCTCCTCAAATAAAGTTGACTGTGATGTCAAGAATGGAATAAAACTTTCATGACCTTCATTTGCTGATGGGCCAAAAATCAAAGTGGAGAGAAACAGCTATAAACATCTGTTAATAACCAGAAAATGTAATATACAAAGAATAAATCTAGGAAAATTGGATTTTGTAAAAAAAAATGAAACATAACACATGAAGATCAATATCCTAGGCATTAGTGAGCTGAGATGAACTGGTATTTGCCATTCTGAATCTGAAAAGGTATGTGTCAGGTTTGAATCCTTTCACCATACTTATGCAATCTGTATGCTGAGCAAATTAAGAAACTCAATTATATGAGGAAGAATGGAATCAGGATTGGATGAAGACTCATGAGCAACCTTTGATATGCAGATGACACAACCTGCTTCTTGACAGTAATGAGGACTTAAAGCAACACAGGTGAAGATCAAAGACTATAGCCTTCAGTTTGGATTATACTCAGCAGCAAGAAAACACACATCCTCACAATATCATGTAAACTGTGGAAGCAGTTACATTTTGTTAATTATCAAGGATTTCATTTTACTTGGTTTCACAATTTATGTCTATGGAAGTAGCAGTCACAACATTAAAGGGCCTATTGTTTTAGGTAAATCTGCTGCAAAAGGCCCCTGTAAAATGTTACAAAGCCAAGATGACACTTTCAGGACTAAGGTGCTCCTGACTCAGATAATAGCTCAGTAAGTGAACATTAAAAGAACAGGGCAGCATAGAGCTTCAGGCAGCCCTGAGAGGTACAGTTAATGGGCCTGACTGCTAATCAAAGGTTTGGAGGCTTGAGTTCATCCTAAGGTGTATTCAAAGAAAATCCTGGTGATCTTTTTCCAAACATTCAGCCATTGAAACCCCTATGGAAGACAGTTCAACTCTGATACAAAAGTATCAATATGGATCTGAGTGTACTTGATGGAAACTTACTTTTTTCAGTGGCTCAATTAAGGGATTTTAAAGGCAGAATACTTTATTTTCAACATCAACTTTTGTAACGCATCAGTTTTGTGGACTTCGGACTTGTTTTTACTCTCAATGCCTTTGATTCTTCTTTTTCACTATTACTTAGCTTAAAGCACTGTAAGAATTAAGCAGATGATGCATATCATGTGTGATAAGAATTTGGTCAAGAAAGATGTTATCAGTGTTGTCATCCACTGTAACACAGATGCCATTTGAATTAACTATTTAAACTCCATGTGTGTGCCTTTCCATGGATGCTTGAAGACCATTGTTTGAGTTCCAACCCAGAAGGGAGAATCTTTCTGTGTATGTTGCTGCAAGAGATAAAAAACCAACCAGGAGATATGTTATTATAGAAAAAGATGGTTTACAAACAGGGAAATTTATTTGCTGTGACCATAACAGCAGCTGTTTCCAGTGGTGGCCTGCTGGCCATAAAGATTCTACACACGAGTTGGGGTAGGGGAGGGCTTGTGAGTCCCTTTCATATTATGTGGTAAGCAAGCCTCACATTCCAGGAATATTGGGGAGTGATACTTGGAATGCCTTATCTCTAGGAGACACTCAGGGAGGGAGAAATACACGAGTCTGGCACCAAGCTTCCTGCTATTCCTTGGCAAATAAGTAATTAATCTGTGGGGACACAGAGTTTGGGAATGCAGGGTTAGGGGTATATGTTAGAGGGGGAGAAAGAGAATGACAAAGCAGTTCTTCTGGGTTGACATTAATGTGGCCATTTTGGGGACTTCATGTTCTGTCTATACATTCTACCCCAAGCACCCAAATGACTCTTATAATTCAATCACCAGTCTTCCTCACTATCTGTCAGACACAGGCATTGGAGAGTTGTATCTAAAGGCCACAAAAAAATAGAAAACACAACACAATACTGTTCCCAAGCAAAGAATTGCTGCTACTGAGAATAGGACCAGAGGTCATGAAGCCCAGGCACTGGTGTTTGCAAGGGTGATTTTCCATAGCAAGCCAACTACAGAGGGGTGGGGCATTCCCCACATACCCACCAATCTGATTGCCCAACTAGTAAAGATGTTACTGTAGACAATAAGGATGGAAGGACATAGAGGGGATGGATGCTGACATAAATGCAAGGTTTTTGATGGCATAGGATGGAACCAAAGTGACAAGTGTACTCCTACATCTACCCTATGCCCCCAAAAGCCAATAACCAATACCATGAGGGCCAATGTGCCATTTCCAGGGAATGTGAGGTCCTGGGGCAACTGCAACAGAAGATTATGAGAGTCCACAGGCCCTGGCAAGGGGTACTCACTTGTGATGGCTGTTTGGATTCCCATGGCCTTTCACAACCCCTGGGTTAACAACTGGTAGATACTGGGCTGAGTCTGTCATTGATATGCACTGATGGATCACAGAGTTTCTGGTCAACATCAGGTTCACTGTTGTGACAAGTGGGTATCATGCTGTAGAATTTGCATCAGAATCCCATTCATTGGTTCTACCAACCTGGCCAAGGATGTGTTGTACAGGAGATGCAAATGCCAAATAATGTCCATCCTGTGTGTCCAATATTTACGACATGTCCTGTTTTTATATGTATTCACTCAGTCACTTGCCCTGTAGGTGCCTGTTGTATGACAAGCAGCCAGATCAGTTCATCTACCTTGATGCTACCTGGTGTAGAGTAGGAGTTATATGCAGATACATGGAACAGTGTATTATCCATGCAGTGGGTGTGGGCCTGCATACATTTCCACAGGTCCATCTCCCAGAAAGTTGATTGCTTCACTAGCCACTTTTGCTCTTTCCACTTTATTAACCATAGTGTTATTCCTTTGTACATGGCCCAGTTGTCTATGCATAGGAGTATGGGACTGGGCTTATGCATTAGTACCATCCAAGAAGCCCTCAACTCAGTCCACTGACTAACTGCCCTTCCCTTGGACTTAGTCAATTTGCACACATTCCATCATGGGTTGTATTAACTATTGCAATTTACTATAGAGTGATCCTTCTAACTGAGCCACCTGTCTGCCAACTTTCTTCAGAATGATTAGGTCCTAAATCTTCACATATGTGACTCTCCCCTGGGAAATTCCATTGTGAGTGAGTGATGCTTTCCGTCACTGACAGAGGTAACCGGTTCAAAGATCTGGTATAACTCAGCACTGAAGCGGTGGTCAAGAATACACTTCTCTACTGCAGATACATGTGCCATTTGGCCAATGTGTTGGACTAAGGTTTGGCAACGTTTTTAACCTACCTCTATATGGAATAGCATATTCATACTGTTAAATGACTACTTTTGTGATGTCTTTGTTGGGTGTACTGTTGATTTTCAGGATCAACACTGTCTGCTGCATCATTAAGGTACTGCCCCAATATCCATCAATAGCCCTAAGTGGCATCTGGAACTTGTGGAAGTTTTCATGAACCAGGATGTAATAAGCCCCAGTGTCCATTGGAGCTAAAATAGTTTTCTTATTTCTAGATCAATAGAAGATCAGAGTCCTGATGTGGTGCTGTGGGTTAATACCCTGGACTGCAAAGTTGACTTGATCCACAAGGTCAGAGGTTCAAGCTCACAAGCTGCTCCTTGGAAACCTCATACGGGGTCACTTGGGTTGGAACTGACTCAATGGCACTTAACAACAACAACAACACATGATTAATTCTAATTCTCAAATGGTCTCAGGGGGAAAGTTTAGCTCCATCCCTAGTCCAAGTGGGTTGACAGTCCCAGGCTGGGGAGGTGCTAGGGGCGCTGGGTTCCTGAGGATCCTCCCCCCTGGTTAATTGCTATTCAGGGCAGAGCTTCTGCCACAGTTTCACCAGGGTCACATTGGACTCTTTGTCTATTTTGTCCTGGGGAATTCCAGTGGTGAGTAAATCAATCCATATTTGTTGTTATTGTTAAATGCCATCCAGTCAATTTAGACCTATAGCAATCCTGTATAGAGTTTCCAAGGAACAGCTGATGAGCTTGAACCACTGATCTTGCTGTTCAAATGACTTTACAGTCTGATGCATTAACCTGCAGTGCCACACCATGGTTCCATAGTCATCAACAGGGACAGTTAAATAATTGTCTTGTCCCCTCCATACTGCACTCTGATGCCCAGACATTCCAGAGGCACGGCTTTTCAGTTTCAACCAGGTTGGCAGCAGCTTGAGCAGCTCTGGATGCTAGTTGTCCTATTGTGAGACTCACTATAGACATCAAGGCTCTAGACAACTGGTTAGGAGTTGATTAAAAAAGTGCTGTTTGCTCTTAACTGGCTTTGAGTTAGTTCTGACTAATAGCAATATAGCCCCACATCAGGACCCTATAGAAATTCTACTTCTCCCTTAATTATTTGATTAATTTCTGCATTAGCTGATATTATTTTAATTTTTGAGTCTCTACATCAAGAAAATAGTCTGAATTTCATATAACAATTTTTATAAAACCTCTGGGTGGTGTAAATGAGTTGTGCCTGACTGCTAACCTAAAAGTTAGTGGTTCAAAATCCACGTAGCTGAACCGTGGAAGAAAGACCAGATGATCTGCTTCTATAGAAGTGCTAGACAGGGAAACCCCATGAGGCATAGTTGTATCCTATAATATATGGGTTTGCTAAAAGTTGGAACTGAATCAAACACAATGACTTCTTTTTGTTTTAATGTATAAGGTAGAAGTGACAAATACAAATGTGATTCCTCTAGAGAGGAGAAAAAGCTCTCGCCCTTACAGGACATTCACTTTGTTTCTCCCTCATCTGCTAACAAGTCCTCAGAGACTGGGCTTCCATAGAGGAGTTGGACTAAATATGAACTCAGTGTGTTGCATTGTCAAAGTGCCTGTCCCAATCCAACAGGTTACATTCATGGGTGTCTTATTCCTAAGCCATCATGTACATAAGACACCCATGTCTAAGTCTGTCTTCCTGTCAGTCCTAAAGGAGGAGTTTCAGCTCTCATTGCCCATCAGACAGAGGAAAAGCAATGGATGTACATTCCTCAGCCCTACCCCAGTGGTGAAGTCATGCAATGCAGTGAGTGCAGAGGGAAATCAGAAGCACTGATTGTCACCATCAGGATCAAAAGACAGCCAGGATAACAAGAAAGAAAGGTGTGGAATGAAAAGTTTCCGCTAAGAGTACTATGGCATTTAAGCTATTTGTACTGGTAAGGATCTGAAGACTCTCATTCAGAGTTTTGCTCTCCTCTTTCATCATTTCTAGCTTTCTTAGGCATTGTTCCAACAGAGTTAAAAAAAAAAAAATTCCTGTAAATTGTTCCCTGGATTTCCTGGATAGTGAAAACGTCTAATGAACTTAGCTGCTAATGATAAGGTCCAGGTTAAAGTCCATCTAGACAACAGTCCTTGGAAGAAAGGATTGGGGTTCCAAAAAGCAGTTACTGAACCCTATGGACCACAGTTCTGCTCTGATACATAAGGAGTCTATGAGTCAGACTCAGATTGATTAGATGATAACCAGTTTCTTTGGTAAATGATCCCTTAAATAAAGTAAAAGTAAAAATTGTTGCTCATAGAGTTTATTCTGATCCATGGAAATCCCATATATTGTAGTGCAGAAGTATGTTCTAGTGGATTTGCTGGCTATGGCCCATAAAAAGATCACCATGGTTTTCTATGGAGGAACCTCATTGTAGTTTGCAAGAGTTAACTTTTTGTTTAGTAAATCCTTAATTGTTTCCACCACCCAAGGACCTTAACTTTCCCTTTGCTTTTGCTGTTGCCCTTGAGACAGTTCTGACTCATAATAACCCTGCACAGGGTTTCCAAGGATTCAATGCTGGTCTTGAACTGCCCACTTTGTAGTTAGCAGAGCAGTGATTATCTGGCAGAACCACTCTAGGACTCCCTAATTTTCCCCTTGGCACTGATAAATGATCATGAAGTTGAAGATGATGATAATGACACTGCTGATGATCATATTTATAATATTAATAAACTATTAGAAGGTTTCTTAGTGTCATATTTTCTAAGCTATGTGTTATGTATTTTTAAAATTTTATCTGCATAGTATCTATTAAGAGATAGACACATCTTAGGTTCATTGGGGGTGAACTTGAGATTTAATGTGGTTGGTAATATTGCATTCACTGGGCACTTAATATTTAACCTGTGAACACACTTGATATTTCTCTACCTGGGTTACCCCAGATGAAGCGCTTACAATACAATGACAAAATCTCATTAATTTATTTTTCTCAAGAGCCTACATCCTTCTTGGCACAGCAGTGGACACCAATACGAAGTACCTTTGTAGTTCACAGGAACTAGGTGTAGTCAATAGGTGCACTGTTAGCTGCTTGTCTGCTTATGTCTTCAGTCCTTTTAGTATGTCCAGAAGGACTAGACAGATAAATGTGACCCATATGTTCCTCTTCAGGGTCTCCACGTGGAGTTACCAGGGAAGATAAATGACAAGTTGAATGGGAAGTTCAAATATTCACTAGGTATTCTGTGGATGTCTCATGCCTCTATAAGTAAATGAGATAAAATAGGGCTAGGCCATGAGTTTTCTGTGGAATCGAATATGTTTCATTTAATAGAATATACACCATTGCAACTTACAATTGGGGAATTTTTCATAAAATGAAAACAGAAATAGAAGATGATTAAAGAGAATGAGCAGATTGACATACATTTTAGGACTTCAATCTAGCCATGTTCAAGTCCTAGAGATAAGACAGAGAATTTATAGTAAAATGGGTATTTCTTGAGTTGTATTTAAGGAATAAACCTGCTACTCCAATATTGATGGTAAGTTTGATTAAAAAGACACAGCTGGGTATTTATTAATTGCTGTGCTTTAAGGAATGAGATATTTGGGACTCAGACCTTATTTTCCTGATTCTCATCTCAGGCAATATTCCCTCCATCAGAATAGAACGAGTGCTTTTCTGTCTAGACCTGGTTTGGTTAAAGATGAGGAAATAGGAAGAAGCGTGAATTCCTTCTCTTTAGATTTGGTGAGCTCATATGGAATTAGTTCATTGAGGTTGTGGTTTATATAAATCTTTATAGGGCATATAGGAGTTGTGGTAGCATAATGCATTAAGAATTGTTCTGCTAAACACAAGGTCAGCAGTTTGAATCTACCAGCTGTTTCATGGGAGAAAGATGAGATTTTCTGCTCCCATAAAGGTTTACAGCCTCAGAAAGCCTAAAAGAGTCACTATGAGTCAGGACCCATTCCATGACACACACCAAACCAGGGGTTTGTTTGTTTGTTTGTTTGTTTTTCCAAATCATGGGATTTTCTCTGAGTAGTAATACATTTTAAAGCTTGCTTTGGAAATCTGAGATATGGGTTGTTGTTGTTGTTGTTGTTAAGTGCCTTCGAGTCGGAGCCGACCCATAGCGACCCTGTACAGGGTTTCCGAGGGTGTAAATCCTTACGGGAGTAGAAAGCCTCATCTTTCTCCCGCAGAGTGGCTGGTAGTTTTGAACCACTGACCTTAAGGTTTGCAGCCCGATTCGTAACCACTACACTACCAGAGATATGGGTAAACAATATGAATTTCATGTGGACTTTCCTATGTGGATGTTTATTGAATGAGAAATACTCCTGAAGTCTTTTTAGTAAAGATGGTTATGAAGTGTTCAAGAGAAAAAATGCCAGTTTGAGGATGAAGATGTGCCATGATCCAAGCCATGGTATTTTCTGTAGCCTCATATGCATGTGAAAATTGGATAATATATAAAGGGCACTATCAAATAAATGATGCATCTGTGTTATGGTGTTAGAGAAAATATTGAAAGTATCATGGACTGCTGAAAGTAAAACAAATCTGTGTTGGAAAATGTAGAACCAAAAGCATCCTTAGAAGTCAGGTCTGCTAGATTTTTGTCTCTTAAGCTTCAGACTTGCTATTAGAGGGACCAGTCTCTGGAGAAGGGCATCATGCTTGATAAAGTAGTGGGCCAGAGGAAAAGATGAAAACTCCACAAAAATTGGTTTGGTACCGTGGCAGAAATAATGAGCTCAAGATAACAACTGTGAGGGTGGTACAGAACCAGTGTTTTCTTCTATTGTATTAAAGGTCACTATGAGTAAGAACCAACTGGATGCCACCTAACAACAACAATGGGAACTTTTTTTTACTAGACAAACTTCAGGGGTAGTTTTGATTCTATTACTTGATATTTGATTTTTCCCTACTGGAAAAGCAAATGTTGACAATTAATAGTAGAATTGAAGACAGATTGATGACAACAACACTACCAGCTACCAGGGCTCCCCATTAGATTGTTGTTGTACTAGGATATTATTTAGGTAAATGGCAATGTTAATTATACATACCATTATGGTTATTAAGTGCCTTCCATGAAATCAGTTCTGACTCACAGCATCCCTATGTAAGGTTTCTGAGGAGTGGCTGGTAGATTTAAACCACCGACTTTGTGATTACTAGGTCAGTAGTTCAGTAGTTCAGTGCTTATCCTAACAAAACCACACCAGGACTGCAAAGAAAGTGGCTGTGTTTTGAAAGAGGGTATGTTGGAGAATGGGATCGTGCAGAAATAGAAGGAAAATTAAATTTTATTAGTAGTATTTTAAGTGTCTATAAAATATGAGTTCTAAAACAAATATTGTTGGTTTTTTACATATTTAATATGTAGAAAGGGAATTACTGATAATAATTAATCTTAATGAAGACTCTACTAAGCGCATGACAATATTCTAAGGCAGTGGTTCAAAACACTCGTTGTCCATTAAGATCATGAAGAATCTCATGTGTAGGGATTCTCATTTAACTGGTTTATGGATGGGGCAAGTACCAGAATATATATATTTTTAAATTCATGTGTACTAATGATGATTCACCAGAATTGATAACTACTATTCTAATATATACCTTGTTGCTGAAGGTAGGTGCCATTGAGTCAGTTCTGACTCATAGCCACCTTATGTATGGATTCCTAAGAGTGCCTGGTAGGTTTGAACTGCCAACATTGTAATTAGGATCCCACTATTAATCTTGCAGTTGCATATCAGAATTCCATATAAAGATGTCTTTGAACAATATCTTCCTACAACAAACTACACAGTCTTTGTAAGTATTATTCCAATGTCACAGAGCGATATACTCTCCAGGAGTTTTCAATAGATTATATTCTGCACTTCTAAATTTTTTTTTTTTGTTTTTTGATATTTTCTCAAAATTATATCATATCATGATCTTCCAAGAATGATGACATGAGTTACCTTCCAGTGATCCAAATTCAAGAGAACTACAATCTTTTACTAGGAAGATTAAACTTGAAAAAACTGTTAACTGGGCGTTAGGATGTCAAAATTTAGACCTGACTTTAGACCTAAAGTAGAGTCTTTAGACCTGACTCTGGGATCTCCCCAGCTTCTATACTCTTCAGCCATAAAAATGTTGTTGTT
>NW_006409047.1:58083-59433 GCF_000296735.1 Chrysochloris asiatica | reverse complement strand
AGTGCCCTCAAGTCAGTTCTGACCCATAGCAACCCTGAATGGGTTTCTAAGAAGCAGCTGGTGAGCTTGAACTGCCAACCTTACAGCTCAAATGGGCTTTTCAGTCTGGCCCATTAACCTACAGCCACACAAGAACTCCCATTTGATATTACTGATATATATATATATATCCTGTACATGTTACATCATAGATAAGTATTGGAAATATTACACTGACTAAAATAAGTTAGTGATAAAAGGACAAATATTGTATGATTCCATTTATCTGGAGTACCTAGATGTTTATGTGCCATCAAGTTGGTTCTGATTCAAAGAGACCCTGCATAGGGTTTCCAAGGTTGATAATGTTTGCAGGAACACAAAGTCTCATTTTTCTCCCATGACCAGCAGGTAGTTTCAAACTAGTGACCTTGTGGTTAATAGCCTGATTCATAAATGACTGTGCTTACTAGAGCTCCTAGACAAGTGTAAAGAGACTTAATTTCATTAGTGGCTACCAGAGGTCAATGGAAAATTCATGAAGTTAACTTCTACATTAAAACTATTTTATTAAGCAACTTCGGCTTTCATTCAGAATGCTGTTTCTGTGGTTCTATCTTGTGACCACTCTTCAGTGTAAGAATGGAACCCATCCTTACACCTCCCAGCCCCTGCACACTGCCCAACATTTGTTTGAGGTCATTCTCACATGAAGAGTGTGTGGAAAGGCTTGTTGTTGTTAGGTGCCATCAGGTCAGTTCTGACACATTGAGACAATATGTGCATAAGAAGGAAATCCCTCTTGGTCCTGTCCCATCCCCTCAACTGCTGCTCTGCGTGAACTGATTGCTGCTGCCACTGTGCTAATCCATCTCATTGGGAGTCTCCCTCTTTCTTACTGACCTTCCACTTAACCAACGATATTATCCTTCTCCAGGAACTGGCACCTCCTGATCATACGTCCAAAGAATGAGAGATGAAGTGTGGTCATATTGGCAATTAGGAGCATGCTGGCTGCATTTCTTCCAACACGGATTTGTTGGTTCTTCCGTCAATCTATGGTATCTTTAATATTCTTCTCCAACACCGTTACTAAATGCATCAATTATTCTAGGGGATTCTTTATTCAGTGCCCAAATTTTATGTATATATTAGGCTATTGAAAATATCATAGCTTGAGTCAAGTGCACCTTAGGCCTCAAAATGACTTCTTTTTTCTTGAAGATGTTAAAGAGTTCTTGTGCAACTCATATGCCTAATGCAATATGATTTCTTGACTGCTGCTTCCATGAATATGGATGAAGGGTCCAAGAAAAACGAAGTGTCTGACAACTTCAATCTTTTCTGTATTTATATTGATGTTATTTATTG
>NW_006409047.1:55830-57279 GCF_000296735.1 Chrysochloris asiatica | reverse complement strand
CATACAATATTCTGTCCTTTGTTGTTTTTATTATGTCCCGTGCAGTCGGTTCTGACTCATAGCGACCCTGTACAGAGTTTCTGAGACTAGAAATCTTTATGGGAGCAGAAAGCCTCATCTTTCTCTGGCGGAACTGCTGGTATGTTAGAACTGCTGACCTTGAGATTAGCAGCCTGATTTGTAACCACATATAATCCTTCAAAATCCTTCAATATCACAAGTTGAGGCTTGAATTTTTTGTCTTCAGTGCAGAGATGCTGAACATGTTATTCCCTCTTGGTTTTCTAATGCCAGTCTTTTCACATTTCGTTGTAATACTTGGATTTGTCTTCTCTCCTACTTTGAAGATATTGTCAGAAGGGACCATTCTCTGGAGAATAATATCATGTTTGGTAATGTGGAGGGTCATAGAAAAAGAGGAAGACCCCAGAAAAATGGATTGGCAAAGTGGCAGTATCAATGAGCTCAAGCATGACAATAATTGTGAGGTTGGCCCAGGAATGGGCAGTGTTTTGTTCTGTGTACATTGGGTCACTATGAGTCGATACTGACTAGATGGCACCTAACAACAACATGCTGGAAAGTAAGTTTCAGAGTCTCTTCTGGCTTCCATTTTTATCTTTTCCTTCTTTGTTGTCTTCTTAAAAATAAACCAGTGGACTAATGTTGGGAAATGGTCTTAGTACAATGTATTTTGATAAAACATATTTTCAGCTGATTATGTCCTTTAGATTGATAATTTTTTTATTGCAAAGGGTTATAAATATTTCTTAATCCCTGTGTCCATAATAAGCAGGAGAAAAATAAAGTACTGTCTTTTTATTGTGAAAATGTTTAGAACACAATATTCATCAATTTGAAAATGTTCACATTTATAATTCAGTGGCACCAATGACATCAATCATTTATGCAACCATAATCAAGGTATGCTACCAAATTTTCTATAATCATATATGAAAATTCAATGCTTCCTATATAAAAAGTCCCCCTGTCTTCCTCCTACCTGCCTCTAACAACAAGTAATAAGCTTTGGTCTCTATGCATTTGTGTTTTCTATGTATTTCATAAAAGTACAATCATAAAATAGTTGTCCTTTGTGATAGATACATTTCACTTAGCATAGTGTTTCTAAGTTTCATCCATGATATAGCATGTATCAGGATTTTATTTATTTTTTGTTTTTATTATTGTTAAATGCCTTTGAGCTGGTTCCAACTAATAGAAACACTTATGGTATTGCTGAGTCTTTTAATCATTCATGTTGCTGTTGTCAGGTGCCATTGAGTCGGTGCTGACTCATAGCGATACTATGCACAACAGAACCAAGCACTATCCTGACGTGGGCCAACCTCACTATTGTTGCCATGTTTGAGCCCATTGATGCTGCCACTTTGCCAAGCCATCTGGCTGGGGGTCTTCCTCTTTTTCTCTGACTCTCCACCTTACCAA
>NW_006409047.1:38749-55150 GCF_000296735.1 Chrysochloris asiatica | reverse complement strand
TTGTGAATAGTGCTACAAGGAATATTTGGGTACATGTAACTCTGGTAGCATAGTGGTTACAAATCGGGCTGCGAACCTTAAGGTCAGCAGTTCGAAACTACCAGCCGCTCCGCAGGAGAAAGTTGAGGCTTTCTACTTCCGTAAAGATTTACACCCTCGGAAACCCTGTACAGGGTCACTATGGGTCGGAACCGACTCGACAGCACTTAACAACAACAACAACTGTATTGTTGCTTTGAAGTATATACCTAGCAGTGTAATTATGGGGTTAGAGGGTGGGTTTTGTTTCTCCATATGATGGGCACTAGACTGGGAACCAGAAAGTCTACCGCTTGAATCCAGCAGCCCCACCACATAAGATAAATGAAATGTTCTCCTTCTCATTTCTTATTTAAAGACTTTGAAACCCTATACAAAGTTGTTATGAGTTGGAACTGACTCAAGTACACTTGACAATAACAACACTAATGGTAGTGATGGTGGTAGTTGTGTGCAGTCAAGTCAGCTCTGACTCATAGTTATTCTCCATGGGCTTTCCAAGGCTGTAAATGTTTGTAGAAGCAAAAATCCTTTCTCACACAGAGCAAAAGGTAGTTGTTTGTCTCTTTGTTATTAAATTGTAGGAGTTTCTTCATGTATTGGGGATATTAAACACTTAGTCAAAATATGGTTTCTAAATGATTCTCCCAATCTTTAGATTGTCTCTGAATTTTGTTAGTAAAAATGTTCAATGAAGAGGAGTTTTAAATTTGGATGAGATGTATTTATTAATTTGGTCTTTGACTACTTGTGTTTTTGATATCATTATATATGAGTCCATGATTAATAATAAGAATTTATGAATTGATGGAATACAAATTAAAACCTTTAAACAAGTGATGCAGCATTGAAGGTGCTTATTCATCTATGACAAGAAATTTGGAAGACAGTTACCTGGACAACTAATTGGTTGTTGTTGTTGTTGTTAAGTGCCGTCGAGTCAGTTCAGACCCATAGCTACCCTGTACAGGGTTTCCGAGGCTGTAAATCTTTACGGGAGCTGAACTAATTGGTAGAGATCCATATTTGTGTCCATTATAAGGAAAGGCGACCTAACAGAATGCAGGTCATCAAACAATACCATTAATATCACATGCAAGTAAAACTTTTCTGACAATAATGAAAAAATGGTTGCAACTGTACATCAACAAAGAATTGACAGAAATTCAAGCTGGATTTAAGAGAGGACTTAGAATTAGGGATATAATTACTGACATCAGCTGTATCTTGGCTTAAAACAGAGCATATCAGAAATATGCTTACTTGTATTTTATTGACTATGCAATGACGTTTGACTGTGTAGGTCATGGCAATCTTTGATCACCATTGTGAAGAATGGGAATTCCAGAACACTTAACTGTGCTTATGAGGAACCTCTATGTAGATCAGAATCAGTCATTCAGCAGAACAGTGGGATACTGCATGGTTTAAAATCAGGGAAATTGTGCACCAGGGATTTATATTTCCATCATACATATTTATCTTTACGTTGAGCTAATAACAGAGAAGCAGATTATATGAAAAAGGATTGTAGGAAAACTCATTAGCAATCTGTGATATGCTTATGACACAATCTTTGCTTGCTGAAAGTGAAGAGGACATATGATACTTACTTGTGAAGATCAGAAACCACAACCTTCAGTATGGATTGTATCTCAATGTAAAGAAAATACAAATCCTCACAACTGGAGCAACAGATAACATTATGATTAAGTGGATAATGATTGCAGTTGTCAAATACTCCATTTTGCTTGAACTAAAATCAACACTCATGGAAGCAGCAGTCAAGAATTCAAACAACACATTGCAGTAGGCAAATCTGTTGCAAAAGACCTCTTTATAGTGTTGAGGAAGAAAGATATCAGTTTCAGGTCCAAGGTGCACCTGCCCCAAGATATGGTATTTTCAATTGCCTCAGAAGCATGTGAAAGTTGGACAATGCAAAAATCAGACCTAAGCATAATTGATGCATTATAATTATGATGATGGAGAATAATATTAGATGTACCATGAACCTGCAGAAGAACAAACAAATCTATGTTGAAAGAAGTACAGCCAGAATGCTCCGTAGAAGCCAGAATGGCAAAAATTTGTTTCTCATACTTAGTACATGTAATCAGGAAGGATTATTCTCTGGGAAAGGCCATCATATTCGGTAAAGTTTAGCATCAGTGAAAAAGAAGAAGATCCCTCCCCCACCAACATGATGATTTGACACAGTGGCAGCATTCATAGGCACAAACATAACAATTGTAAGGGTGTTTCAGGAACAGGCAATTTTTCTTGCTATTGTGCACCTGGTCGCCTTGAATCACAACTAACTGGATGACACCTGTCAACAACACAGCATTGTTAAAGAGTAGGTCCCAAGGTATTGTCCTTACATTTTCCTTATATATATAGAGAGAGAGAGACTCTAACATCTCTGAATAATGCCTTATAGCTTTCAGTGTACAAGTCTTCTACCTCTCTAGTGACATTTATTTCTACATATTTCATTCTTAGTAATGTTGAAGGAATTGTTTCCTTGAATTATTTTTCCAATTTTTAAAAAATGTTTTATTGTGACTTATGTGATAGTTTACATGGGGAGAACATTAGCTTTACATTCATACTATCTTATATCATTACATTGCCATGGTTACAATCCCCTCCATGTATCATCAACCAACCAAGTGTTATACCCTGCAAGCCTGCCCCCTGGTCATCAGCATACAACGGCTCTCCCTCTCTGGGTCTAGAGTTCCCACTTGTTCAATCTTGCCACATCATCTTCTCTGTCTCCATCTTTGGCATCACTGTTTCTCTGGGTAGGGACCCGTACTCCACTCTTCTCCATTGATGGTCCCAGGGACCTCCACAAAGTCAACCATTTCCCTCCTTTTGCTATAAAACGTCTACCTTTTACATTTCCAAATCTCACAGTCAGTCCTGATAGCAATTATTCACTATTGTAACACAAGAGTCCTTTCCCTATCTTCTTTCATCAGCCCCGCCAAGACAGATTGGATACTACTCAGTGGAGATTCTAACTTCCTCCACGCTTCCAAGAGGGATCTAGTCTCCTTCTTGAAAGCTTATAAGCCAGTCATTTCTTGCCTTTGTAGCCCCCCTATTTTGGGTCGCCAATTTCCAAGTTACCCATCCCTGTCTACCCTGTGTATTAAGTGGGTGGGAATAATCCTCACAATAAAGATTTGCTCCCTCTTTCGAGTTACTGCATCCATAGGTGTAGGTCAAGTTCATAAAATTGTATTAGATTACTCTTTTTTTATCTTCTTCTTTCTCTTCTAGTTGAGTTCTGATCATCCAGACATTGAAGCCAAGTCAAGAGGGCATTATGTGTAAGTGTGGGTGTTCTTGTGCACATTCCCTTTCTTCCTATCAGCTGGATGCTTCTTTCTCCACTCTAGTCAATTTGGTTTCTTTTTGATGTGTGAAAATTCTATTTTGGATTTTGTCCTTGTATCCTGCCACTTTGCTAGATTCTTTTTTTAGTTCTAACAGCTTTTTCTTGCTACTTTTGGATCATATACATTTAATAGTTAATTGTGTGTTTTTCAAAAATGTCCTCCTGCTATTGCTGTATCAATAAGTGTTTTTATCATGAAAGATGTTCGATTTTTTCAACAGCCTTTTCTGCATTGATTGAGATGATTCTGTGGTTCTTTGTCCTGTTGATGTATTAGTAATTTTGGTGTGGTGCTCTAGGATAAGCACTGCATGTTTGGTGCTTTAGGATTGTGAACTGCAAGTTTGGTGGTTCAAACTCACCAGTTACTCCTCAGAAACCCTATACAAGGTTACTATGTATTGAAACGGATTCAACAACAAAAAATAGATATGGTGTGTTAAACTGATTGATTTTCTAATGTTGAACCACCTTTGCATTTCTGGGATAAACTATACTTGATGATGAATTTTTTTGATATAGCTTTGGATTATATTTTCTAATATTTTGTTGAGGATTTTTATATCTATATTTATAGGGATATTGGTTTGTAGTTTTCCTTTCTTGTGATATCTTTGCCTTGTTTTGGTATCAGGGTAATGTTAGCTTCATAGAATAAATTAAGGAGCATTTCCTTTCTCAATGTTTTGTTTTTGTTTTTTTAAGTTTAAAAAGTATTACAGTCACTGCTGTAAATTATGTTAAAAATCTCCAGTGTTCATTTGGCTGTGGAATTGTTGGCAGATGTTTGATTATGTTTTTTATTTTTTTGTAGGTCATGGAATGTTGACGTCTTAAAGTTTTCTAGTCTTTATGAATTTGTTGTCTTTAAATGTTTTTGTCCCTCTTACATTCTTCAGCCTAGTGTCTTCAGTCTCATGGGATTGTTCAGAAACCAATGAAGAAAGAGTTCTAGAAATAGTGGTTTTTCTTTAATTGATAAACATTGTTGAAGGTGGTATATGGTACTTAAGTGGGAATGCTTTACATATGAATTTCCAGAATTCATACTGTAATCACCATGCCAATTATCCATTTGTTTCTCTCATTTTACAATGCCTTCTCTTTTTTTCCCCAAAGGTGCCTATGCCACATGGAACCACAGAATGTAACATCTATCTCTGAATTCCTTCTCCTGGGCCTCTCAGATGATCCCGATTTGCAAACTCCCCTCTTTGGAATCTTCTTATCCATGTATTTGGTCATCATACTTGGTAACCTGCTCATTATCCTGGTCGTAATCTCTGACAGCCAACTGCACATCCCCATGTACTTTTTCCTCTCCAATCTGTCCTTGACTGACATTGGCTTTACTTCCTCCACAGTCCCAAAGATACTTACTGATCTTCACACACACCTCAGAAGCATCCCTTATACCGCCTGTCTAATTCAGTTATCTTTGTTATATTTTTTTGGGTGTATGGACAGTCTTCTACTCACTGCAATGGCCTATGACAGGTTGGTTGCCATTTGCCATCCCTTGCATTACACGGTTATTATGAATCCCCGACTCTGTAGGCTGCTACTTTTGTCATCTTGTTTTATTAGCCTTTTAGTATCCCAGTTGCACTGCTTAATGGTATCACAACTTACATTCTGCACATATGTGGAAATACCTAACTTCTTCTGTGACCCTTCACTACTCATCAACCTTTCCTGTTCTGACACTTCTACCAGTACCATGTTGATGTATTGTATTAGTGCCATCTTTGGTGGTGGTCCAGTCTCAGGGATCCTTTTCTCTTATACACGAATTGTTTCCTCCATTCTGAAAGTCCCATCATCAGGTGGGAAGTATAAAGCCTTTTCTACCTGTGGCTCTCATCTGTCAGTCGTTTGTTTATTTTATGGATCAGGCCTTGGAGTGTACCTCAGTTCAGTTGTTTTACCTTCTCTTAAGAGGAGTGCAGTTGCCTCAGTGATGTACACCATTGTTGCCCCTATGCTGAACCCCTTCATCTACAGTTTGAGGAACAGGGACATCAAGAGAGCACTGCAGAGGCTTCTTAGTAGAACAGTCTATTTTTAATATTGGTACAATCATTTTTTTGGCTGTGAATTAGACTAGGCAGGAAAACCAAACAATGGATCTGGGAAACATATTCATTTGTTCACATAATTTTTGTAGCTTTCATTACTTTTAGTGTTTTATGTCAGCATAATGTTATTGGAAACAATTTTGAAAAATGGGGGGATATTCTGGAATTCATTGTTCATCAAAGAATCTGTCAACTGAGTCCTGTAGCATCTATGAAGCCTTCTAATTTTGTCACTTTAGACAAAGACATGCAGTGAAATGCACAGATCTACTTTTTAAGAAGTCCTCTGTACTTTCCATAGTTCATGCCTATTGTCCATAAGTTTACATTTATGTTATTCATGTATGCAATGTGGAATCCTGATGAGGTGTTGCAGGTTAACACACTGGAAATAAAGGTAAGGTTGAACTGCAAGGTCGGTGTTTCAAATCTACAAGCTGCTTCTCAGAAACCCTATACAGGGTTGCTATAAGTCAGAGCTTACATGATGGCACTTAACAACGACAGCACATTTATGCAATATGTTTGTTGTTATTCAGTGCAGTGAAGTTGGTTCCAACTCACCGACCCTGTATAGAGTTTCCGAGGAGTGACTAGTGAGTTTGAACAGCCAACCTTTTGGTTCAAACCAGCCTTGCAATCCAGTGCTTTATGTTGAATATGTTGTTTTGTTCACTATGTTGTTGCTGTTGTTAAGTAGAGTTGTGTTGATTCCAACCCATAACAACCTTATATAGGGTTTCTGAGGTGCAGCTGGTGAGCTTGAACATTCGACCTTACATTTCAAAGGGCTTTGCAGTCTGGTGCATTAACCCACAGTGCCACACCAGAACTCCAATTCAATATTGTTGTTGTTATGTGCCTCGGAGTCGGTTCCGACTCACAGCGACCCTGCACAGGGTTTCCAACGCTGTTAATCTTTACAGGAGCAGAACACCTCATCTTTCTCCCACGGAGCAGCTGGTAGTTTCAAACTGCTGACCTTGCGGTTCACAGCCCGATTTGTAACCACTATGCTATCAGAGCTCCAATTCAATACAGGTGTTAGAAATATCATTATGTTTCCTAAACTTTGTCTTCATAATGCAAACGACTAGTGACCTCGCACAATACTCATTCCTGCATCGCACCACCAGAGAGTATGATTCAATTAGACTGAAGTTTGTGGTGAGTTGGAAGATTTTTCAAAACACTCCAGCAAGTAATAGTCAGCAGATATTGAACATTCACTGTTGTTGACACTGACAAGTGTGCTTGAGTTTTTACCCCTTGTGTGTTTATGTTGAATATCTTAAAGCTACAAGAGATCACATTGAGGGAATATATGAGAGAAATTATCATAGAAACTGGCAATATGGCTTTGCTCAACATGTCCAGTATTATTTTGTATGTATCTTCTTCCTGCATACCAAAAATCTGGTATACCAAAAATGCTGGACACCAAGCATTTGTCTCTCTGCTCCATAGTTATTTTTCTATATCACATGTTGGGATAAAAGGGTAGAAATCCTCCCATTGTGCTACTGACTTTCTATCTGGCTTTCTTCTGATGTTCTTCTAATACTTTCCTATAAAGATCACCTCCATCAATTGGCCCAATTAGTCCTTGTGGTGGAAGCAGCAGTCAAGAAAAGGAAAGGCCAGAGAAGAATCAAAGCATTTGAATTACGTTGTTGAAAACTATTGAAAGTACCATGTATTACCAAAAAAAATAACAGATTTGTCTTGGAAGGTGTGCAGTGAAGAAAAAAAAAGGGGGATTAGGTGTGCTTCTTAGAAGCAAGGATGATGAGACATCCTTTCACATAATTTGCACATGGTATCAGGAGGGACAAGTCTCTGGAAAAGGATATTATACTTGAATAAGTAGAGAGTCACTGACAAAGAAGAAGATTGGATTGACACGGTGGTTACAACCATGGACTCAAACTTGACAACAATTGTGAGGATAGGGCAGGACTGGGCAGTGTTTTGTTGTGATGTGCTTAGGGTACTGTAAGTCAGTATGAAACACTGCCCAGCTTTCAGCCATTCTCACAATTGTTACACTTGAGCACATGCTGCTAATACAATGTCAATCCATATTTACCAAGCATGGTGTTCTTTTCTATAGACAAGATTTCTTTCACTGAGATGTTATACATACTGAAGGCTGTAGTCTTTGATCTTATCAGCTAAGATCCATGTGATGTCAGCAAGGATATATTTCATTCTATGTTTTCTTCTGAATCTAGCTTTAATTCTGACAGCTACCTGTTGAAGTACTACTACAATTATTATTTATTTATGTTTTAAATGCTTTAAAGAGGTCTTTGTATCAGATTTGCTTAATGCAATATGCTTTTGATTTATAAACTCATTCTTCCTTTAGAGTTGTTTGTATAGTTAACCAAAATGGAGTTTTGAATTCATCAATCTTTCCTCAATTTATTATGATGTTATTTATTGGTCCAGCTATGAGGATTTCTGTTTTCTTTACACTGAGGTGTATTCCCTACTGAAGGCTGTAGTCTTTGATCTTCATCAGTGTACCAAAAAAACTTCACTTTCAACAAACAAGTTGACATTATGTATGTATCACATGTTTTAAATAAATCTTCATCCAATCATGATCCCATGTTCTTCTTTATTAAGCTGGCTTGTCAGAGTATTTTGTCAAGTAAACTTCATTATAATCACCATATTTATTGGTTCGGTTCTGTGGTTTTTTGTTTTCTGAATCTGGCTTGAGTTTCTGGCAGTTCCTTGTTGATATACTATTATAGCCACTTTGAATTATCTTAAGCAAAATTTTACTTGCATGTAATATTAATTAGGTTGTTTTAAGATTTCTACATTCTGTTAGGTACTTTTCTTTAGCATAAATGAAAATCAGATTTGTTGCTATCAGTTGGCTACATATCTGTCTTTCTAATTATTTGTCATGGCTGAATGAAAACCTCCAGTGCAGGATCAGTTTCTTTAAAAATTTCCATTTGTATGCTGTCAATTCTTGGAATCTTCTTTTTTTGCAAACATCTTTGTGCAGATGGAGTATTTTCTACAGTACCATCAGTTTTAACAGCTAATTCTTAAACTAATAAAAATGAAGAGAAACATTGAAAATACATTAATATTCAGAACATAGAACGTTTGAAGTATGAATTTCAGAAAATAGGGTGTTGTCCAAAAATAAATGAAATGCATAAAGATAGATATTGTGGCATTAGTGAGCTAAATGGACTAGTATTGGCCATTTTGAATCTGACAGTTATATGATTTATGATGCCTGAAATGACAAATGTCCAGAGATTTTAGCCTGATTGAGATGAGGACGGGAAATGTGGTTTATCATTGTTGACATAGGATGGATCATGACTTGAATCAGAGAATGTCAGAAAGACATTTACCTGTGCTTTATTGACTTTCAAATAACTTTTTACTGTGTGGCTCAAGACAAACTATAGGCAATATTGCAGAGATTGAGTGTTCTAGAACAATAAGCTGCTCATAAGGAACCTAGAGATAGATACTCTTTTGAACAGGACAAGGCACCACTTAATGGTTTCAAATCAGGAAAGATGCATTCTTTCGTCACATTTATACAAACTGAAATCTTGGAATACAAATTGTAATCTTTCAACAAATATGAATCACTGGAGGCATTTGCTCATCTATGCCAAGAATTTTGGAAGAAAACTACCTGGCCATCTGAAAGGAAGAGATTCTTATTTGTGTCCATTCCAATGAGAAGTGATCCAGCATAATACAGAATTCATCAGACAATATCATTGATATTCCATGTGAGAAAAATTTTACTAAAGGTAATACAGAAATGGCTGCAACCATACATTGACAGAGAACTTCCAGAGGTTCAAGTCAGATTCAGAAAAGGATGTGGAAATAGGGATATCATTGCTGATGTCCGATGGACCTTGGCTGAAAGCAGAAAATACCAGAAACATGTTTACCTGTAACTTTATTGACTGCGCTAAAGCTTTTGATTGTGTGGATCATGACAAGCTATGGACAACATTGTAAAGAATGAGTACTCTGTACCACTTAATTGTGCTCATAAGGAACCTGTACATACATCAAGAGGCAGTTGGTAGAATAAAACAAGGCAACACTGAATGGTTTAAATTTAGGAGAAGTGTGTGCCATGGTTTTCTTCTTCTTCTTTTTTTTTTTTTAATAAAGATTTTATTGTTAATTGAGTGAAAGTTTACATAGGAGAACAGCAGTTTTACACCCATTCTATTGTATTTTATTTCATTGTAATTATTACAATCTCCACCATGCTTCATCATTCAACAGTGTTTGCTTGTGTTCCTTTTTTTTTCCTAATGTATGACAAACACTCTGGAATATACAACCCTTCAAACAACCAAAGGGCACATCCTGTGAGCCTGCCCTGGCTCCCAGCACACAGCCCCTCTCTCTACAGAAGTCTAGAGTCCTCAGTTGCTCAAACTCTCCACCTCATCATCTCTGCTTCCATTTCTGGCATTGCCCCTTCTCTGGATAAGGTTCATCCATTCTGGGACTGTAAGATCAATCACTCCACCCTTTTTGCTATAAAACTTCTACGTTTACTGTTGTGACACTGTACTCATGATAACAATTACTCACTATTGAATCATAAGATTCTTATCCCCATCTACTTTCACCAGACCCATCTTGTTTTTGTTGTTGTGAAGTGTCATCGAGTCAGTTCTGACCCATAGCAACCCTGTATAGGGTTTCCAAGGAGCAGCTGGTGAGCTTGAACCTCTGACCTTGCAGTTCAAACAGCTTTGCAGTCTGATGCATTAACACACAACGCCACACCAGGACCCATCTAGACAGGACAAAAACTACTCAATGGGGATTCTACCTTCCCCAGCACACTCTGAAACTAAACTCCCTCTTGAAAACTTTTAAGCCAGACACTTTATGCCTTTATAGCAACCCCACCCCATTTTTGGTGTTGTTGTTGTTTACTGCTTTCTAGTTGGTTCCAACCCATAGCAACCCTGTATAGAGTATCCGAGGAGCAGAGCCAATGTCTAAGTTGCTCATCCCTATGAACGCTGTATATGCTGTGCATAAGGTCGCTATGAGTCCATACCAACTCGATGGCACCTAAAAACAACAACAATAGAGGGAATGGAAATATTCCTTGCTGTTAAGATTTCCTACCTCTTGGTTGGTATTTTAAGCTACTACATCCTTTGGTCAAGTTCATACAATTTTAGCAATTTACACTTGTTTACTGTATCAATTTTTGTTTTTTAATCTTCCTCTAGTCGAGTTCTGATCATCCAGCCATTGAAGTGAGGTCAGATGGGTATTATCTGAAAGTTAGAGCATTTTTGTGCATCTCCTCACTTCATATGAGCTGGACACTTCACTCTCAGCTCTATCCCTCTGTGGTTATGTCATTGGCAATGGGCTCAGGAGTCCCAGGTCTCACCATACTTTGAGCCAACCAGGTCTCACCATATTCCAGGTGGATGAGAGTCTGTGTAATATGGATGGATTCAGCCCACATCTTCTTTGCTGTTATCCCCTGACTTCCACTCACCAGTAGACCAAGTGATCACCAGCAAGCTTACATGCCTGCTATTGTATTCCTTTGAGTTTCAGTGTTGGAAAGGGGTTTGTCCTGAAGGGACTTGATTGCTTGTCTTGAAGGATTCACAGCGAACAACTTGCTTTTCCTTGTAGTAGCCAATCAGACTGCCATTTTTTTGCTTTTGCTTTTTCCAACTGGTCTTTCTTTCAAGAAGTATCTTCTTGCCCTCTAGCTGCTTGTCTTTTCAAGTGGGAATTTCCTGCCACAGATAGTTCTGGATGGAGATCAGGATTTCACCTAAGCCTTGTATACTACAAAGGCTTCACAAGAAACCTCTTTCACTGAACAAGTTTTATCATCCCTTTTAGGTATTCCAATCAGTCATAGGCTGAAGATGGGCTTACATGCTTTCTGTAATCATGTTTCTGGATAGTCCTTTATGTACCCCTCAAGTGTCTATTTTATAATAGTAGGCAATGGAAACTGATATTCATAAAACAGTCGAGCATCTTAACATTATATCCCTTCTTTTACCTATTCAGACTATGTCTTAATCCCTGTATCACAGAGTCCTATTGTTCCAAGGTTGAGGAGCATACATCCTTACTTACTTCTGTTCAACTTAGTCCATTCAAACCTGTCAAAGTATTCTCCTATATAACTTGTTCTTCCATTCCCCTCCCCCTACTTGTGTATTTCCACCCAACTATGATGTATCTATCCCCTATGTTGTGCTCTACGGTTCCCTCCTGACCCTATAACCAATAAAGTTTATGTTTGTTTGTTTGTTTGTTTGTTTGTTTGTTTGTTTTCATTTTAGGGTGGATATCTCTTCTTAAGCTTTTATAGTGATTATTGTTGTTGTTGTTATGTGCCGTGGAGTCAGTTCCGACTCAAAGCAACCCTGTATAGGGTTTCCGAGGCTGTAAAAATTTACGGTAGCAGACAGTCTCACCTTTCTCCCGCGGAACAGCTGGTAGTTTCAAACTGCTGACCCTAAAGTTCACAGCCCTATCTGTAACCACTATGCTACCAGAGCTCCTTTTTTACAGTGATGTTGTTGTGGTCAGGTGCCATCAAGTTGGAACCGACTTATAGTGACCCCATGCACAGCAGAACTAAACAATGTCTCATTGATGGCATCAAGTGTGGCAGCGGTAGTGAGGTTGGCCCAGGATCGGACATTGTTTCATTCTGATGTGCATGGGGTCACTATGAGTTGGTTCCAACTCTATGGCACCTGACAACAACAACAACAACATTGAATGTGCCATGGGCTGCCAAAAGAATGAATAGATCCATTTTTGAAGAAGTGCAGCCAGAATGTTCCTTGGAGGCCAAGATGGCCAAACTTTGTCTCCCATACTTTATACATATTGTCAGGAGGGAGCAGTCTCGGGAGAAGGATATGTTGTTTGGTAAGGTGGAGGGTCAGATAAAAAGAGGATGATCCCTAATGAGATGGGTTGGCCAAGAGGCAACATCAGTGGACTCAAGCGTAGCAACAGTAGTGAGGTTGGTCCAGGATTGAGAACTGTTTTGTTCTGCTGTGAATAAGGTCGCTATGGGTCGGTACAAACTCGACGACACCTAATAACAACAAAATCAATAATTGCAATCAATGTCAATGAATTAAAAGCACCAGTGAAGACACAGAGAGTGGCAGAATGGATAAGAAAACAAGACCCATCAATATACTGCCTGCAAGAAACACATCTTACACACAAAGGCAAAAATAAGCTAAAAGTTAAGGAAAGAAAAAATATATACCAAGCTAATTACAATAAAAAATAAGCAGGATTCCAAACTATACTGAATTCCTTCTTTGTTGTTGTTGTTGTTAAGTGCCGTCGAGTCAGTTCTGGCCCATAGTGACCCTGTACAGGGTTTCCGATGCAAAGTCTGCTCTTGTTCTAGTGGAGAGCCTATGCCTGCCTCCACCTCGTTTGTCTTAGTTGCTCTTTTTGGATATGTGCTGAGATTTTTATTTTTTTTTTCTTGGATATTATTAGTAGTTTGAAGGATTTTTAATGATTTAATGAATGTACATTGCTGTGTTGTTAAGCTTACTGAATCTCCTGGAGGATGTGATCTGGAGACAGGCTTCTCTTTTCAAATGTAATGCCTAACAGCTGGTATTGGCTCCTGTCCAGATGGTGGAATATTATGGGGCATGCTTGCAGCTTGACTATATGGATACAATTGCTGTCTGTTCTTGGTTAAGTTAGGGGGGAAAGTTCCCACCCTCAAGAAAAAAGTGAGACCGAAAGGACCCAAAACAGAAACAATATAAAAGCAGAGACAAAAAACACCACTCAAAAACAAAAATAGAACCATAGCTGACTGTCCAGTAGCCTTTTCTGATATGGTCAGTGTGCGTGCACTGTAGAAATCTCCAGCGGCATGTTGGGGTATCCACTCAATCAGCCCCCTTCTCTAATCACTACCATGGAGGTGCACAGATAGATATTGAGAATTGAATGGAAGAAAGATTGTCCTCTATTTTTATCTCTGAAGGTCAGGTAGGTATCTACATCTGCCCAGCACAATTCTCAAAATAGCTGCGTGCTTGTATATAATAGTTGGTGTTGTCTCTTGCCTTTTATATTGAGGTTTTACAAGTTGTACATATGTTTTGGATATTTGGCCAGGCCAATTTTTTCTTTCTAAGTCAGGTATAAAGGGTCCCGCCCAGGTCAATTTTAGGGCTGGGTCCCAGAGCAGACGTCATAATAAGCTGCCAGAGGATAAGTCTGTGGGACCAATGGGGTTCCCCCCAGGGATCTCCTCCTTGTGCTGTTGGTGCAATGCTGGATCCTTTTGGAAGTGCACTCCCACCCACCTGAAAGTTTCTGGGCTGGGTAGTAAGGGTAGAGGAGGGTGAAAGTATATCTTCTGTCACACCTCTTTCCAGAAGCTCTTTTTGTTTTGTTTTTTTTAGGGTCACTGGGAGTGTCCTGTGTCCCACATTTGGATCAATTCAACAAGCTCTGTATTTTGCTTTTCACAGTCAGATTTCTCCACTGATGGGCACAGGAACATGGCATCCAACATCTTGTACAAGATCCAAACCGCTGGGGCTGTTCCAGGAAGAGCCTTCTCTTGTTTTTCTGTGCTTTCACCAAGGAGCCTCCCCTACCTGTCTCTGTTTCTTCCCTAGCTGCTTTTAGGACTCTCTCCTTGTCTTTGATTTTGGAGAGCTTGATCATGATATGTATTGGTGAGTTTCTTTTGGTTGTATCCTCCCTGGGGTTCATTCAGCTTCTTGAATGTTTATCTTCTCATCTTTCAAGATATTAGGGGAGTTTTCTTTCATCAGATCCTCAACCATCTCCTCTGTGGACTTCTTTTATTCTTCCTGTCCCAAATGCCAATAATTCCTAAATTATTTCTCTTCATGTAATCCAGCATGTATATTAGACTCTCTTCTGTTTTTTTTTTGTTTGTTTGTTTTGTTTTGTTTTTTTAAATATTTTTTCGGCTTGCTCTCTTATCTAAGCAGAAATGAGATATTTGCTTCCAGCTGAGTGGTTCTGGTTTCCATTACTTCAATTCTACTTCTTTTATCCTTTCAGTGTATTTTCATTTCTGATATTTTATTATTAATCCTTTGAACCTCTTTTTGCATATTTTGAATAGTTTTCAAAGCTATAGCTATGTTATTTGATTGCTCTTGTAGCACTTTATTAACTTCTTTGTTTCTTCCCGCCCCTCTGTGGAGCATTTGGATATGCCTCAGTATAATTCTCCTGAATCCTTTCTTAGGCAGTTCCAAAGATTGATCTCCTTCTAATGGGAAGTTTATGCCTACCCCCAGCTTATTTGTCTCAGTTAATCTTTTTTGTTCCTGGACATGTGCAGAGATCTTTTGTTGTTTCTTGGACATTTTCAATAGTTAGATGTGTTTTCAATGATTAAATGAATGTATGTTGCTGTATTATTAAGCTTACTGAGTGTCTCAGTAAGATGTGATCTGGAGATAGGCTTCCCTTTTTACATCTCTTATTATTCAACTGCAAGTAATCTTAGTTACTTATATGTTGGCTCTATCTGTATTTAATGTGTAGCAGCTGGTATTGGCTCTTGCCCGAATGTGGGATATTATAGGGTACACTTGCAGCTTGGCTATAAGGCCACAATTTCTATATCTTCTTGGGTAATGTAAGGAGAATACGTTCCCACCCTAAAGAAAAAAGTAAGAACAAAAAGACAAAAAATAGAAACAAAACTAAAAACAAAAATGAACAACAACAACAACAACAACAAGCTGTAGCAAACTAGTCCAGTGTCCTTTGCTGAGCAGATCAGTGTGCATACACAGTAGAAACCTCCAGGGGTTAGTGGGGATATCCACTCACTCAGGTACCCCCTCTAGTCACCACTGTGGAGGTATGCAGACAGAAAATTAGTGGATGAATATTGTTCACACTTTTATCTCTGATGATCGGCTAGATCTCTGAGTATCCACAGTGTCCTTCCAAAGTGACTATGTCCTTTCCCATTAGTGTATTTTTAACAGGTGTTGGTTTTACACACTGTCATGTATATAGTAGTTGGTACTGTCTCATGCCTTTTATGTTGGGGCTTTACAGGGTGCAGATACAGCTTGGCTCTATGGCCAGACCTACTGTACCTTGTTAGATAAGACAGGAATAAAAACTCCCAACCAAGTAGGAGAGCCGACTTCTGGACTAAATCCAAAAGTCAGACATCATAATAACCCGCTTGTTCATTAGTCTCTAAAGCTAACTGTGGTTTTCAGTTACTTCCTCTTTGTGCCATGGGAAAATTGTACCCTGTGGGCACAATGCTGGACACTTTTGGAGTTGTACTCCCACTGTCATGAAGACAGGAGCTGGGATGAGAGGGTGTGACAGGGGAGAGCACAAGAGTGGGAGAAAAAATTGTCACACAAGAGATAGGTTAGCTGAGGAAAGATGAAGGTAGCAGAAGACACAGGGAAGAATGCAATAGTTTACGTGAATAGATGTTGATGTTGTTGTTGTTGTTAGGTGCCATCAAGTCAGAACCAACTCATAGCAACCACATGCACTACAGAACAAAAGTATGTCCGATCCTGTGCCAACCCCACCACTGCTGTCACACTTCAGTTCATCAATGATGCCACCTGGCTGATCCATCTCATTGGGGGTTCTCCTCTTTTTCTCTGGCCTTCCAACTTACCCAGTATGACATCCTTCTCCAGCGACTGTTCTCTTCTGACAATGTGTCCAAAGTACGTGAGACAAAGCTTAGCCATCCTGGCCTCCAAGGAGCACTCTGGCTGCACTTCTTCCAAAACAGATCTATTGGTACTTTTGGCAGTCCATGGCAAT
>NW_006409047.1:9815-19581 GCF_000296735.1 Chrysochloris asiatica | reverse complement strand
AGTTTTCTAACTCTAAATCTTTGCATATTTTATTATAATATTTGGCTTTATCTTCTCGAGCTGATCTTTGAAATTTTCTGTTCAGCTCTTGTACCTCTTCATTAGATACTCTATATGGCATCACTATGAGCCAGAACTGAATTAATGACACTTAATAACAAGAAAAAACAACAACAAAGTATAAACATCAGTGGCCGAACGATGTCAGATAGAGTGGCAGAAGATGAAAACCTATGCATAACAGCTTAGCATTATCAAATATAGTGTTGAAAGAGGATTCCTCCAGGTTAGAAATCATGCAAAGTACAATAGGGAAGAAGTCATGTCCCCAAAGTTGTGCTGTTGCTGTTAAGTGCCATTGAGTAATTTCTGGCCCATAGCAGCCCTGTATATTAAGAAATTTTTGTTGTTTTTAAGTGCCACAGAGTTGGTTCCGACCCATAGTGATCTTGTATAGGGTTTCCAAGAGGCAGCTAGTGAGCTTGAACCACCAATCTTGCAGTTCAAACAGCTTTGCCATCTGACACATTAACCCACAGTGCCGCTAATTTATACTCTGAATCCTGGTGTGGCACTGTAAGATAAGCACTGGACTGCTACTCACTATGTCAGTCATTCAAACACATCAGTAGTTTATCAGAAACCCTGAACAGGGTCTCTATGAGTCAGAACAGACACAAAGGCACTTACCAATTAGCAACTGTCTATGCCAATGAGTTCTGGTGGGATGCTGTGAGATGCTGCACTGGACCACAAGAGCAGTTCAAACTGAAAGGTTGGTGTTTAAAATTCACCAGCCACTCCTCATAAACCCTATAGAGGGTGGCTATGAACTAGAACTGACTTGAAAGCACTTAACAATATGCCAAGAAATTTGGAAGACAGCTACATGGCCAATTGATAGGAAGAGAAAAAGATTTATTCTAATTTCTAAGAGAGTTGAACCAATGAAATGAAAAAAAAAAAAAAAAAAAAAAAAGAATCACAGAACAATATCACTAATGTTACATACAAGTAAAAATTTGTTGATGATAATTTAGAAATGGTTGCAACAATGCATCAGCAGGGAGCTGACAGAAATTCAAGTCACATTCAGAAGAAGATATGGAACTAGGGGTTGTTGTTGTTGTTGTTGTTGTTGTTAGGTGCCATCAAGTTACTACCAACTCATAGCCACCCTATGCACAAGAAAATGACACACTGCCCAGTCCAGGGCCAACCTCACAATCGTTACTATGCTAAAGCCCATCACTGCCGCCACTGTGACAATTCATCTCATTTGGAGTTTTCCACTTTGTCTCTGACCCTCCACTTTACCAAACATGATATATCCTTCTCCAGTGACTGGTCCCTTCTGATAATATTACTGAAGTATGAGCGATGAAGTTTCATCATTCTGGCTTTCATGGAGAACTCTCGCTGTACTTCTTCCAACCCAGATCTGTTTGTTCTTATGGCATCCCATGGTCCTTTCAATACTCTGCTCCAACACCATAACTCAAATGCATTAATTCTTCTATGGCCTTCTGTATTCACTGTCTAACTTTCACATGCATATGAAGTTATTGAAAATACCATGACTTGAGTCAGGTGCACCTTAGTCCTCAAACTGACATCTTTGCTGTTCAGTACTTTAAAAACGTGTGCAGCAGATTTGTTGTGATACATCATTTGATTTCTTGACTGCTGCTTCTGTGAGTGTAGGTGGCAGATCTGAACAAAATGAAGTATTTGACAACTCCAAACTTTTCTCCATTTATATGGATGTTGTTTATTTTTCTAGTGTTGGGGATTTTTGTTTTCTTTACATTGAGTTGAAATCCATACTTAAGGCTGTGCTTTTGATCTTCTTTAGTAAGTATTTTGAATCCTGTTCATTATCAGCAGGCAAGATTGCATCATCTGCATATCACAGGTTGTTAATGAGTCTTCCTCCCATCAAGATACCATGCTTCTTCATATAATCCATTTACTCAGATTATTTGCTCAGCATACAGATCGAATAATTATGGTGAAAAAATTACAACCCTGGCGTACACCTTTCCTAATTTAAAACCATTTGGTGGTCCCATGATCTGTTCGAACAACTGCCTCTTGATGTATGTACAGGTTGCACATGAGCACAATTAAGTGGTCCTGAATATTCATACTTTGCAATGTTCTCCATAAAATTGTCATGATCCACTCACTGGAAGCCTTTGCTTGTGAATAAAGCACAGATAAACATTTTTTTGGTATTCTCTGCTTTCAGCCAAGATCCATCTGACATCAGCAATGATATCTGTCATTCCACATCCTCTTCAATACTAGGGGTATCATTGTTGATTTCAGATAGAACTTCTCTAAAGTCAGAGAACACCAGAAAAAAAATGTTTACTTGTGCTTTATTGATTATGTAAAGCATAAGGTTCTGTGGATCACAACATACTATAGAAAACATTTAGAAGATTCCTAATTCTAGCACACTAAATTGATCTCACAGGGATCATGTACATGGGCCAACAAGCATACATTTGAAAAGAACAAGGGGATATTGAATAGTTCAAAGTCAGGAAAGATGTGCGCTAGGGTTGTATCCTTTCACCACACCTATTCAATCGTTAGGGTTCCTGTGACGCTTGACTGAAAAGTCAGTTTGAACTGCAAAGTCTGTGGTTAAAGCTCACCAGCACTCCTCAGAAACCCTAGACAAGGTTGCTATGCATCAGAACCAACTCTACAGAACTTAACAACAACATTCAATGTGTATGCTGATTACATAATCTGAGAAGCTGGATCATATGAAGAACATGGCATCAGGATTAGAGGAAGACTCATTAGCAACCTGGGATATGCAGATGACACTTAAAATACATGGTGATAAAGATCAAATGTATGAATTGCAACTCAATGCAACTCAAAAATCCTCACAACTGGACTAACGAGCAACATCATGATAAACAGAAAAAAAGTTCAAAGTTGTCAATGACATCAATGTGCTTGGATCCACCAATGACAGTCATGCATGGTTCAGAGTTCAAGTAACACATTTTACTAGGCAAATGTACTGAAAAATATCTCCTTAAAGTGTTAAAGAGTAAATATTTCACTTTGAAGACTAAAGTGCACCTGACCCATTCCTTGGTATTTTCAATTGCCTTATAGACATGTGTTAGACAGCAAGTAAGGATGACCTTAGAAATCAATGTATTTGAATGACAGTGTTGGAGAAGAATATTGAAAGTACCATGGACTGCATGAAGTAAAAGCAAATCTGTCTTGGAAGAAATACAACCAGAATTCTCCTTTAAGTTAACATGATAAGACTTCATTCCTCATGATTTGGACATATTGTCAGAAGGAACCAGTCTCTAGAGAAGGACACTGTGTTTGGTAAAGTGAAGCGTCAAATAAAAAGATGAAGACTCTGATAAAGATGGTTTAACAAAGGAGCAGCAAA
Organism: Chrysochloris asiatica; assembly: GCF_000296735.1. Taxonomy (NCBI): domain Eukaryota; kingdom Metazoa; phylum Chordata; class Mammalia; order Afrosoricida; family Chrysochloridae; genus Chrysochloris; species Chrysochloris asiatica. The sequence continues at coordinate 16,142 of NW_006409047.1, read as the reverse complement.
AAGTGGGTTCATGCTTAATAATTGTGAGAACAGTGTAGGACCTGACAGGGTTTCATTCTGTTGTGCATAGGGTCCCTATAAGTCAGAAGAGACTCAATGGCATCTAACAATTTGCACATTTGTTGAACTATCTCATATATTGATGAAATCCAAAATTTAGAGTTGTAGAGAAAAACTGGATTAAATAATACAAATAACATGCTTACAACAGTGGTTCTAGTTGATGAAACTATCAATTCATCTTTTTCAATATAATGATGAGGTAGTCACAACCGTAAATTCATTAAATCAGACTCTGCTTATCATTCTCTGATCTTCCCTAAGTACAGCCAGGCTAGAAAATAATTGCCTTAGATAATTTCTAAGCATATAGGAGTACTCCATCCATGTGACCTACTATTATCATTTTTACTCTATCCTTACATCAATAATATGAGAATTTAATAATATTTACTTCATAACTTATTTTTTAGAAGTTTAAAATACTACCCATACAATCTGAGTTTTCTTGCTCTCTCTGTACGTTCCTATTCCTCCACACTCCTGTTACCTATGAGGCAATCTCAGCCATAAATCGGTGTGTGTATTCATCTCTCAGTATTTTCCCAATATTGATATTAATATTAATTTATATATCCATAGCCAATATTCTAGAAAATGCACTTGAACAGTATAGTATAATCCTATATGTATTATCCTTAAAAAATTCCATTTTACTAAAACATTGTGTTTTAACTGTCTTTGGGATGTACATAAATCTATTTTACACATTTTAAAGTGCATGTAATATTACTGAAGGAAGGATTATTTTAGGAGTCAATTTTTATTAATATCATCATAGTAAAAGTCTTCTTCCACTCTCCACATTACACAATTGAGTATTTCTATATTCTATGTACATGGAGCATAGTTGTTTGAGGTATAGATCTGAAGCATGTCCAAATTTACTACTGATTGTCAAATTTGTTTACTAATAGAATGACAGACCCAACTATATGCTCTTATTGTGAAGGTATGGAATCACAAATATCCATGAAACATGACTGGTAATGATCATTCCATGAGAGATTTCATATGGAAATTACTAACCTGTATAGTAAATACTGGACTTCTGTGGCATGGTTGGACTGCAAACTGCAAGGTCAGCACTTCCACCAACCACTCCTTGGAAACCCGATACACAGGATGGCTATGAGTCTGAACTGACTTGATACTTAAACAACAACATAGGAAATACTATCTCTACTATTCAAATTCCCTAAGCATGTAGTAAAATGCATTACTATTTGTAGAAACCCTTATAATCCACAAGATTCATGCTATAAATTTCCCTTTAAGCCATTTGACCCATTTTCTTAATTCAAAGATTAACTCACTGAATTATATGAGGAAGAATCAATGGTTCAGTCTCCATTTGTTCATCTGAAAAGAAACACAATCATTCAACTCTGGTTGAGGAGACAGAGTTCTGGAATCAGAAGACCAAAGTCAAAATCCCACATATTTTTCACACTGATGTTGAACAGCTTGCAAATCTCTCAACTTCTGCTACCTGGAAATAGAATAATATCCATCAGAGGATACACTTGGCTGCTAAAAAAGGGTTGTCATTGTTGCTGTTGTTAAGTGTTGTCATGTCAATTCTGACCCATAGTGACCCTGTATAGAGTTTCTAAGAAGCAGCTGGTGAGCTTGAACCACCAACCTTGCAGTTCAAGTGACTTTGTAGTCAGACACATTAGCCCACAGCACCATACCAGGACTCTCTAACAAAGGGTTAGCATTAATAAATACCTGGACAATGATTTCTAATTAAAATGTGAATCAATATGGAAGTTGTCTGTTTATTGTCAAAATACAGTCTCAGTTTTGTTTTATTTTATGAGGAAAATAGAACTGTAGTATGTCTCAGAAGGAGCCCAGATAGCTCAGTGGTTTGTGAGTTGGGCTGTTAAACTGTAAGGTCAGCAGTTGGAATCTACCAGTTTCTCTGTGGGAGAAAAATGAGGCTCTCTGATCCCATAAAACTTACAACCTCAGAAACCCTCTACAGGGTCATTGTGATTTTTAACCAGTTCGGTAGCACACAATCACCACCACCAATATGTCACAGGAAATTTGAACATAGAATTATTGAAGTCATGGAAGGTTCCCACAATAAGATTTACTTTCCCCCATTTTTCTCTGAATTTCTTTTTGGTTTTCATTTTTATGAAAATCTCCACAAAATTTACAAAAAATAATTGAGTGTTGTACACCATATTAAATATATCCCACAGAAAGCTCTTGATCTAGGCAGACTCATGCCCTATTTTAGTCCTATGAGATATATTTGTAGGAAAGAAAACTCAGGCCTGAAGAACGTCAGTGTGGAAGGATACAGCCTACACTGTGATCCTGTGAATCAAGGAGGGGTCTCTTCTATATTTCATAAAGATTTGATATTTTCATAGTAGGTTTAGCCTACTCTGTGTTATACATAGACTAGGTTCTGGGGAATCAGAAATAATTGAGACACAATCGTTTCATTCCAAAATTTATGAATCAATCTTTATAAGAATGAAAATTAAATGCTCTTAAAAGAATGCAGAAAAAAGAAAATTTTCAGATCACAGGGGATTTTAGGGGAATGATCTTGAGTTTTGTGTAATTTATAATTATAATAATGTATAAAATAAATGTGCCTTAAATATAAACATCCATCACATATTTAATCACAGATTAATATCAATTATCTGTTAAATCCTTACTGCCATGCAAATCTTTTTCTCTCTATAGGCTGTGAATAGGCTCAGGTGGCAACATAGAGATGGAGGGATACTAAGAATTTGCCCCGTGGCACACATAGGTAGAGCAGACAGGACTCACACTAAATTGTTGGTCATTCAGGAAAATGTACTACCCTTCTTCACTTTTTTTCCTCATGTTTCAAAAATTTTGAAACAGAAGTACAGACAACTAAACCAAAGAGGCATCTTAGTTATATCTTTAAATTCATTTTAGCTTCATGACTAAAAATTAAATCCAAGATCTTGTCTGTACAGCTCCTTTGAGACTGATATGGCCTAAGTTTCAAGGAAGTGGACGGATGAAACAAAATCCAGGAAAAGGAACAAGTGAAAGATTTTTCCTGAATTACTGTCTGCCAACTCCTGATGTGATTCCCTCTTGTATTCTGAAATCTTCTATTGAGAGTCAAGGCACCAAAGGCACAGATTGCTGTCATTTGTGATCTAGGTAAAACCCCACACCAAAGAGCATAGTGTGATCTCTGGCGAGATCAAGGAAGTGAAATGGCAGTGTAGAATATGGTAGCAGATTAGAATATGGCCACTTCTCTTGTCACACTGCCTAAATTAAAACCAGACTTCAACATATTTTGGACAGGACCTGAAAGAAGTTGCAAAAATAGACTATACTATTTTTTTTTTCTTCTATAATATGGTATATTGAGGGTTGCTCTTTTCTGGGTGTGATTGTGCAGAAAAGGAAATGTGTTATATAGAATATTTAGCTCAGGTCCTGGCACAGGGTAGCTTTCAATAAACAGTCATGATGCCACTGTTACTGCTACCATCCTCATCATTATCATCATCATCTGTAAGATCCCTCTACTACATTTTGGGAACAGGGGAGAGGAACGCCTTTCTTGTTCTGATGAGGAACTGCTTAGAAAAGCTAGAATGAATCCAAATGAAATTAAAACTCGAAGTGATTTTTCTTGGGCATCTGACTTCACTGGAATTTGAGGTGAAACGCAGCACTTGAGAGACTCCCATCTATCCATCCTAAATGTACTGCTAGTCGTAATTAGGAAAAAATAATCCTACTCAACTTCACTGTCCACAGTTTTGCATGCCACTCATTGGGTTGCTCTGGGTCTCTGCTGGGCATGATACATAAGCATGGTCTACCATACCTCTGCTGTCTGGTTGGTGATGAGATCTGAGGCTCCTTCATAGGGACTGGAATGATGTCTGACTCAGACACACATATCCTGCAGCAGACCACCACAATAGAGGAGAGACATGGGTACTGAGCTCAAAGGACAAGAGTAGGTAGACTGTAAATATGGAGGAGAAGGCAAGTAATTTACAGTCGTATGGCCTTGAGAGCTAAATACCCAGAGCTCACAATTAGCCAAATTTGTTCATGTTATTCCGGTCTCTGAAGACTCATTAACATAAGTAAAACATGAAGAGGAGAAATCGAATGACCCTGATATCTGTGACCCTCCTTTCTGAGGAGAAAGCTCACCTGCATTCCTCATGTCTCACTTTTACTTCTGAATTGTGAAGACCTTAACAAAAAAATCAGACACTGTTTTCCCTTATATTCAACTTAAAACATCAGTGTATGGTTTAGTATCCTCCAAACAATTGAATACACTATGTGTGACGCTGTGGATTAATGTGCTGGACTGCAAAGTCAGTTTGTACTCAGTTTGAACTGCAAGGTCAGTGGCTCAAGCTCATCAGCCACTCCTTGGAAACCCTATGCAAGGTTTCTATGGGTCAGAACCATCTTAACAGTACACAAGAACAACACTGACAAGTATTCTGTCAAAAGCTCTGATGGTAGTGAGGAATAAGCATTAGACTGCTATACACAATCTTGGCAATCCAAACCCACTTTCCACTCTAAGGGAATAAGACGAGTCTGACTGCTCCCATGAAAATTTACAGTCTCTGAAACCCTACATAGGCTTGGAATGAGTTGGAATTTACTTGATGGCTGTGGGTATGGATTGACAGGAGACCTGATCACTCAGTAGTTAACTTGGCTGCTAAATGAAATATCGGTGCTTCAAACCTCCCAGTCACTCTGCTGTATAAATTGTCCCACTCTGCTTCTATAAATATGTATACCATTGGGCACCCTATAGAGCAGTTCTCCTCAGTCCTGTAGGGCCATTATGAGATGAAATTGACTCAACAGCAATGGGTTTGGGGAATATTCTCTATAAAACCCTGGTGGCACAATGCATGATTGCTTGTCAACTAACAGAAAGATTGGCAGTTGGAACCCACTCAGTCACTCTGCAGAAGAAAGTCCGGGAATATGATCCTATAAAGGTTATAGCATAGAAAATCATCTTGGCAGTTTTCTCTGTCCCATGAGGTGACTTACCAGCACCAAAAAAAAAAAATCATAAAACAGGTCTGTATAATAAGAATCTTATGTGTGTTATTATTAGTTGCCTTCGAGAAGGCTCCTACTTCCAAGGACAGTAATTCGAGAAGGCTCCTACTTCCAAGGACAGTAACTCGAGAAGGCTCCTACTTCCAAGGACAGTAGATCAAAATACTCTTCATTCCTGCACCATCCTCATGGATGTTGTTTTGTTTGAGCTCATAGATGCAGCCACTGTGTCATCCCATTTGATTGTGGGTCTTCCTCTTTATCATTGACCCTCCTCCACTTTGCCAAGCATGATGTCCATTTATAGTGGCTGATCCCTCACTCCCACGACAAACTTTTGCTTGCATGTGATATTTTATGATATTGTTCGACAAGTTCCATTTTCTGTTGTGTCACCTTTGTTTAAAATTGACCCAAATATGAATCTTTTCCAAATGGTTGGCGCGATATCTGTTTTCCAAATCTCATGGCAGACACTAGTGAGTGCTTCCAGCCTTGTATTAGTTTGTTGACACATTTCAGTTGGTATGTGGCCTGGTTAATCACTACTACTTTCAGTGCAGTTTGAATTTCTTCCTTCAGTACCATCCTTTCTTGGCCATATGCTAACTCTTGAAATGGTTTAACACCAGCAACTTCTTTTTGTACAGCAACTCAGTATATTCCTTACATCTTCCTTTGATGATTCCTGCATCATTCAATTTGTTGGTTCATTGAAATATTTAATATTAGAACCTGAGGCTTGATGTTTCTTTCAGTTCTTTAAGCTTGAGAAAGATGTAGTGTGTTCTTCATTTTTGTTTTCTAACTCCAGGTCTTTGTACATTTAATTATACTTTGTCCTCTTGAGCTTACCTTTCAAGTATCTGTTCAGTTCTGTTCCTTCGAGTTGCTTTAGTTTCTCTTTACTCGAGAACATGTATCAGAGTCTCTTCTGACATACATTTTCTTTTCTTTCTTTCCTGTCTTTTAGTGACCTTTGGATTTCTTCATGTAACCTTGCTTGCTGAAAGTGAAGAGGATTTGAAACATTTACTTATGAAGATCAAAGAACACAGCCTTCGGTAAGGGTTGCATCTCAATGCCAAGAAAACAAAAATCCTCACCACTGGACCAATAAACAACATTCTTATCAATGGAGAAAAGATTGAAGTTGTCAAGGACTTCATTCTTCTTGGATCAACT
>NW_006409047.1:4354-5325 GCF_000296735.1 Chrysochloris asiatica | reverse complement strand
ATTGATGTTTATGCATTCCATTTCATTTTTGACAATTTCCAATTTCCTAGGTTCATATTTCTTACATTCCATGTTTCAATTTTTAATGGATGTTACAGCTTTTTCTCCTCACTTTGAATAGTGCCCCATCAGAAAAATGAAGGTCCCCATAACTTGATTCTATTCACATCATCATGGTCAATTCTACTTTGAGGAGGCAGCTCTTCCTCCATTGTATTTTGAAAGATTTCCATCTTGAGGGGATTTTTTTTTTTCTGGCACTATATCTGACAATAATTGAGTGTTCTTCATCATGTTTCACTATTCAATTTTCTGGTGCTATGTGACAGTGTTTCACTACTATTCATAAGATTATTCATAAGTAGTCTGTCTATCCTTCATCCTAGTTTTCTTAGTCAGGAAGCTTATCAGAAAACTGCCCACAATGGGTGTCCTAGCTGGTACTTAAAATACCACTGGCATATCTTTCAAAATTACAACAACACACAACCCACCGAAGAATCAGCAAACTGACAGGTGAGTGGTAGCTGTAACTGTATAAACAACCCAATGAAACACTACCAGGTCATATGCCATGTACAAAATTATTGTTAAATCTGAGCCCTTTGCTGCTGACATTGTGTCAATCCATCCGGTTGAGTGTCTTCCCCTTCTTTCCTGCCCTTCCACTTCTACAAGTAAAATGTCTGTCCTTTTCCAGTGACAGGTACCTCCTAATGTGACATTAGAAATAGTATCCCGTGGTATATGTTGTCTTCTGAATCTGGCTTGATTCCTGGCATTTCCCTATTTATGTGTGTTTGCAACTGTTTTTTAATTATATTCATAAAAATTTTATTATATGTAATACTGTGGTGCCTTAAGTTTACTTGATACTGCTTTTTTATCAAAAGTATTCTTAATTTCTACCAAGTAATTGGGTGGACCTGTGCATATAAGGTTGACTCCTAGTGTGGCGCTGTAGTATCAAC
>NW_006409047.1:615-1074 GCF_000296735.1 Chrysochloris asiatica | reverse complement strand
GAATGCAGACATCATCAGACAATATAATTGATAACCCATGCGAGTAAAGTTTTACTAAAGGTAATATAAAAATGGCTGCAACCATATATTGAAAGAGAACTTCCAAAGGTTCAAGTCTGATTCAGAAAAGGACCAAGAATCAGGGATATCATTGTTGATGTCCTATGGATCTTGTCTGAAAGCAGAGAATACCAGAAGAATATTTAGCTGTGATTTTATTCTCTGCACTAAGGCTTTCAATTATGTGGATCAAGACAAGCTATGAACAATGTTGCAAAGTATGAGTATTACAGAACACGTAATTGTGCTCATGATGAACCAATACATAGACCAAGAGGCAGTTATTTGAAGAGAACATGGGAAAACCAAATGGTTTAAAATTAAGAAAGGTTTGCAACAGGGTTGTATTATTTCACCATATTTATTCAACCTGTATGCTGAGCAAATAATCTGAGAAAC
>NW_006409047.1:0-460 GCF_000296735.1 Chrysochloris asiatica | reverse complement strand
AGAATGCAGACATCATCAGACAATATAATTGATAACTCATGCGAGTAAAGTTTTACTAAAGGTAATATAAAAATGGCTGCAACCGTATATTGAAAGAGAACTTCCAAAGGTTCAAGTCTGATTCAGAAAAGGACCAGGAATCAGGGATATCATTGTTGATGTCCTATGGATCTTGTCTGAAAGCAGAGAATACCAGAATAATATTTAGCTGTGATTTTATTCTCTGCACTAAGGGTTTCAATTATGTGAATCAAGACAAGCTATGAACAATGTTGCAAAGTATGAATATTACAGAACACGTAATTGTGCTCATGATGAACCAATACATAGACCAAGAGGCAGTTATTTGAAGAGAACATGGGAACACCAAATGGTTTAAAATTAAGAAAGGTTTGCAACAGGGTTGTATTATTTCACCATATTTATTCAACCTGTATGCTGAGCAAATAATCTGAGAAAC
>NW_006409046.1:656757-674922 GCF_000296735.1 Chrysochloris asiatica | reverse complement strand
TCAAGCTACATGGCAAATGAGTAAAAAGTGTTCATATACGGAGAGCTAGCTACATGGAAGTGTAGTCCAAAATGTCCATATAAAGAGTACTATCTACCTGGCTAATGATTCCAACATATCCATATACTGAGAGCTAGCTACATGGTAGTCTAGTCCAATATGTTCATATACAGAGAGCTACCTACATGGCAGATTGGTTCAAAATATCTGTTCAGAGAAAGCTAGCTACATGTCAGATGAGTCCAAAATGTCCATAAACAGAGAGCTCCATGGCAGAATACTGCATCATATCCATATACAGAGTTCTAGCTACATGTCAGATGTGTGCAATGTGTCCATAATCTGAGATCTAGCTACATGACAAAGTAGTACAAAATATACATGCCAGACGACTCCAAAATGTTCATATACAGAGAGCTAGTTACATGGCATAGTACTGCATCATATCCATATACAGAGTTGAAGCTACATGGCAGATGAGTCCAATGTTTTCATATACTGAGAGCTAGCTACATGGCAGAGTAGTATAACATGTCCATATAAAGAATACTACTACATGGCAGATGTGTCCAACGTGTCCATATACTGAGAACTAGCTACAAGACAGACAAGTCCAATATGTTCATATACAGAGAGCTAGCTACATGGCAGGGTAGTTCAACATTTCCATATACATGGTTCTAGCTACATGACACATGTGTCCAACGTGTCCATATGCTGAGTGCTAGCTACATGGCAGATCAGTCCAAAATATCTATGTACAGACAACTAGCTGCATGGCATACAAGTTCAATATATCCATACACATACGAGTCCAAAATGTCCATATACAGAGAGCTAGCGACATGGCACAGTAGTGCAACATTTCAATATACAGAGTTCTAGCTACAAGACATATGAGTCCAGTTGTCTATATACAGAGTGCTAGCTACATGGAATGTTAGTGCAACATTTCCAAATACACAGATCAAGATACAAGGAAGATGAGTCCAACTTGGCTATGTATAGAGACCTAGATACATGGCAGGATAGTGCAACATTTCCATATGTAGAGTTCTAGCTAAAAGGCAGATGAGTCCAACTTCTCTATATACAGAGGGCTAGCTACATGGCAGAGTAGTGCACTATTTCCATATACAGATTTATAGCTACAAGGCCAATGAGTCCAACTTGTTCATATATTGAGAATTAAGTACATAACAGAGTAGTGCAACATGTCAAAATACTGAGAGCTACCTACATGGCAGAATAGTTCAACATTTCCATATACAGAGTTTTAGCTACATAGCAGATCAGTCCAAAGTGTCCATATCCATGGCAAGGTAGACCAACAAGTCAAAATAAAGAGTATTAGCTACCTGGCTAACGAGTCCAACATGTTCATATAGTGAGAGCTAGCTACATGGCAGGGCAGTGCAGCATTTCCATATACACAATTCTAGCTACATGGCAGAATTGTCCAGCGTGTCCATATACTGAGAGCTAGGTAGATTGCAGATCAGTATGACATGTCCATATACAGAGTACTAGCTACATGGCCGAAGAGTCCAACATATCCATATACTGAGAGCTAGCTACATGGAAGACAAGTCCAATATGTCCATGCACATAGAGCTACCTACCTGGGAGATCAGTCCAACATATCCATGTTCAGAGAGCGCTACATAGCAGACTAGTCCAAAATGTCCTTATACAGGGAGCTAGCTACATGGAATGGTAGAGAAACATCTCCATATTCGGAGTTCTATCTACAAGGCAGAAGAATCCAACTTGTGTATATACAGAGAGCTTGCTACATTGCAGAGTAGTGCATCATTTCCATATACAGGGTTCAAGCCATATGGCAGATGAGTCCAAAGTGTTCATATAATGAGAGCTAGCTACATGGCATTGTCGTCCATCATGTCAATGTAAAGAGTACTAACTACCAGGCTAATGAGTCCAACATTTCCATATACTGAGAGTTAGCTACATGGCAGATCAGTCCAACCTGTCCATATACAGAGTTCTAGCTACATGTCAGATGAGTAAAACATGTTCATATACTGAGAGCCAGCTACATAGTCCAAAATATCCATGCATAGAGAGATAGCTAGATGTCAGACTAGTCCTAAATGTCCATATACGAAGAGCTAGATACATGGCAGAGTAGTGCATCATATCCATATACAGAGTTCAAGCTACATGGCAGATGAGTCCAAAGTGTTCATATACTGAGAGGTTTCTATAGGTCAGAGTAGTCCAAAATATCCATATAAAGAGTACTAGCTACCTGGCTAATGAGTCCAACATGTTCATATACAGAGAGTTAGCTACATGGCAGAGTAGTGCAACAATTCCATATATAGAGTTCTAGCTACAAGTCAGATGAGTCCAACTCGTCTGCATATATAGAGCAAGCTACATGGCAGAGTTGTGCAACAATACCATATATAGAGTTCTAGCTACAAGTCAGATGAGTCCAACTCGTCTGCATATATAGAGCAAGCTACATGGCAGGGTAGTGCAACATTTACATATACAGAGCTCTACATACAAGGCCGTTGAGTCTAACTTGTCTATATACACAAAGCAAACTACATGGCAGGGTTATGCAATATTTCCATATACAGAGTTCTACCTACATGGCAGATGAGTCCAACATGTCCATATACTGAGAGCTAGCTACATGGCAGACAAGTCCAAAATGTCCGTATACTGAGAGCTAGCTACATGGCAGAGTAGTGAAACATTTCCATATACAGAATTCTAGCTACAAGACACGTGAGTCCAACTTGTCTATATACAGAGAGTTACCTACTTGTCAGATAAGTCCAACATTTCCATGTACAGAGAGCTAGCTACATGGCATACAAGTCTAAAATGTCCAAATACAGAGAGCTAGCTACATGGCAGAGTTTTACAACATCTCCATATAAAAACAGAAAGCTACATGGCTGATGAATCCATCTTGTGTATATATTGAGAGCTAGCTACATGGTAGAGTAGTACAACATGTCCATATACAGGCTACTAGCTACATGGCAGATGATTCCAAAATGTCCATATATAGAGAGCTTGCTGCTTTGCAGTGTAATGCAACAGTTCCGTATACAATGTTCTAGCTACAAGGCAGATGTGCCCAACTTCTCTATATACTGGGAGCTAGGTACCTGGCAGGGTAGTGCAATATTTCCATATACAGAGTTCTAGCTGCAAGGCAAATGAGTCAAACGTGTCTATATACAGAGAGCTAGCTACATGTCAGGGTAGTGCAACATTTTCATATACAGAATTCTAGCCACAAGACAGATGAGTCCAACTTGTCTATATACTTAGAGCAACCTACATGTCAGATCAGGCCAAAATATCCATGCATAGAGAGCAAGCGACATGTCAGACGAGTCCAAAATGTTCATATACAGAGAGCTAGCTACATGGCAGGGTAGTGCAAAATTTCCATATAAAGAGTTGTAGCTATAAGGCAGATGAGTCCAAATTGTCTATATACAGAGAGCTAGCTAAATGGCAGAGTACTGCATCATTTTCATATACAGAGTTCAAGCTACATGGCAGATGAGTCTAACATGTTCATATACTGAAAGCTAGCTACATGGCAGACTAGTCCAACGTGTCCATATAAAGAGAGCTAGATAAAAGGCAGACTAGTCCAACATGTCCATATAAAGAGTACTAGCTACCTGGCTAATGAGTAAAACATGTCCATATATTGAGAGCTAGCTACATGACAATGTAGTGCATCATTTCCAAATACAGAATTCTAGCTACATGGCAGATGTGTTTAACGTGTCCATGTACTGAGAGCTACCTACATGGCAGATCAGTCCAACATGTCCATATGCAGAGTACTAGCTACATGGCAGATGATTCCAACATAGCCATTTACTGAGAGCTAGCTACATGGCAGAAAAGTCCAATATGTTCATATACAGAGAGCTACCTCCTTGGCAGATCAGTCTAACATATCCATGTGCAGAGAGCTAGCTTCATGGCAGACGAGTACAAAATGTGCATATACATACAGTTAGCTACGTGTGAGGGTATTGCAACATTTCCATATACGGGGTTCTACCTACAAGGTAGAGGTCTCCAACGTGTCCATATACTGAGAGTTAGCTACATGGTACAGTAGTCTAAAATATTCATGCACAGAGAGCTGGCTAACTACATGGCACACGAGTCCAAAAAGTCCATATACAGAGAACTAGCTACATGGCTGAGCAGTGTATCCTATCCATATACAGAGTTCAAGCTACATGGCAGATGAGATCAAAGTGTTCATATACTGAGAGATAGCTACATGACAGAGTAGTCCAAAATGTCCATATAAAGAGTACTAGTTACCTGGTTAATGAGTCCAACATGTGCATATATTAAGAGCTAACTACATGGAAGCATTTCCATATGCAGAGTTCTAGCTACCTGGATAATGAGTCCAACGTGTCCATATACTGAGAGCTAGTTATATGGCAGTCTAGTACAAAATGTTCATATACATAGAGCTACCTGCTTGGCAGATCAGTTCAACATATCCTTGTACAGAGAGCTAGATACATAGCAAATGAGTCCAAATTGTCCATATACAGAGAGCTAGCTCCATGGCTGGGTAATGCAACATTTCCATACACAGAGTTCTAGCTACAAGGCAGATGAGTCCAACTTGTCTATATACAGAGAGCTAGATACATGGCAGAGTAGTGCAACATTTCCATATACAAACTTCTAGCTACATTGCAGATGTGTCCAACGTGTCCGTATACTGAGAGCTACCTACATGGCAGATCAATCTACATGACAGATAAGTACAAAGTGTTCATATACTGAGAGCTAGCTACATGACACAGTAGTCCAACTTGTCCATATAAAGAGTACTAGCTACCTGGCTACTGAGTCCAACATGTCCATATACAGAGATCTAACTACATGGCTGACTAGTGCATCATTTTCATATACAGAGTTCAAGCTACATGGTAGATGAGTCCAAAGTGTTCATATACTGAGAACTAGCTACATGACAGTGTAGACCAAAATGTCCATATTAAGAGTACTAGCTACATGGCAGATGTGTCAAACGTGTCCATATACTGAGAGCAAGCTACATCACAGACAAATCCAATATGTTCATATAAAGTGAGTTAGCTACATGGCAAGGTAGTGCAACATTTTCATATACAGTGTTCTAGCTCCATGGCAGATGTGTCCAATGTGTCCATATACTGAGAGCAAGCTACATGGCAGACTAGTCCATCATGTCCATATACAGGGTGCTTACTACATGGCAGATGAGACAAACATGTCCATATATTGAGAGCTAGCTACATGGAAGACAAGTCCAATATGTGAATATACAGAGAGCTACCTACATGGCAGATCAATCCAACTTATACATGTACAGAGAGCTAACTTCATGGAAGACTAGTCCAAAATGTCCATATACAGATAGCTAGCTACATGGCAGGTTAGTGCAACATTTCTATTTACAGAGTTCTAGCTACACGGCAGATTTGTCCAACCTGTCTGAATACTGAGACCTACTTACATGGCAGATCAGTTCAAAATATCCATATACAGAGAACTTTCTATAGTCAGAGGAATCCAAAATGTCCATATACAGAGAGCTAGCTACATGCCAGAGTAGTGCATCATTTCCATATACAGAGTTGAAGCTACATGGCAGATGAGTCTAATGTGTTCATATACTGAGAGCTATTTACATGGCAGAATAGACAAACATGTCCATATACAGAGTTCTAACTACATGGCAGAAAAGTCCAATATGTTCATATACAGAGAGCTATCTAAATGCCAGATCAGTCCAACATATCCATGTATAGAGATCTAACTACATGGCACAGGAGTCCATAATTTAAATATACAGAAAGCTAGCTACATGGCAGGGTAATGCAACATTTCCATATACAGAGTTCTAGCTACAAGGTAGATGAGTCCAACATGTGCATATACTGAGATCGAGCTACACGGCAAATGAGTCCAAAATGTCCCTATACAGAGAGCTAGCTACTTTGCAGATCAGACCAACATACCCACGTACAGAGAGCTATCTACATGGCAGAGCAGTTAGTCATTTCTGTATACAGAGTTCAAGCTACATGGCAGATGAGTCCAAAGTGTCCATATACTGACAGCTACCTACATGGCAGATCAGTCCAACATATCCATGAACAGAGAGCTAGCTACATGTCAGACGAGTCCAACATATCCACATACAGAGAGCTAGCTACAAGTCAGAGTAGTACATCATTTCCATATGCAGAGTTCAATCCACATGGCAGATGAGTCCAGTGTTAATATACTAAGAGATGGCTACCTGGCAGTGTAGTCCAACATGTCCATATGAAGAGTACTAGCTACATGGTTAATGAGTCCAAAATATCCAAATACTGAGAGCTATCTACATGGCAGACAAGTCCAATATGTTCATATACAGAGATCTACCTTCTTGGCAGATCAGTCCAACATATCCATGTACAGAGACGAGTCCAAAATGTCCATATACAGAGAGCTAGCTACATGTCAGAGTAGTGCAATATTTCCATATACAGATTTCTAACTGCGTGGCAGATGTGTCCAACTTGTCTATATACTGAGAGCTACCTACCTGGCAGATTAGTTCAAAATCCATGCAAAGAGAGCTAGCTACATGTCAGACGAGTTCAAAATGTCCATATACAGAGCAGCAGAACCCTATCCAAGGTGGCTGCCAGCAGGAGACTGATGAAGGAGCTTGAAGAAATCCGCAAATGTGGGATGAAAAACGTCCGTAACATCCAGGTTGATGAAGCTAATTTATTGACTTGGCAAGGGATAATTGTTCCTGACAAACCTCCATATGATAAGGGGGTCTTCAGAATCCAAATCAACTTTCCAGCAGAGTACCCGTTCAAACCACCGAAGATTACATTTAAGACAAAGATCCATCACCCAAACATCAATGAAAAGGGTCAGGTTTGCTTGCCGGTAATTAGTGCTGAAAACTGGAAGCCAGCAACCAAAACTGACCAAGTAATCCAGTTTCTCATAGCACTGGTCAATGACCCCCAGCCTGGACACCCGCTCCGGGCTGACCTAGATGAAGAATACTGACTGTAAGGACTGTAAAAAATTCTGTAAGAACGCTGAAGAGTTTACAAAGAAATATGGGGAAAAGCGGCCTGTGGACTGAAAATCTGCCGCGAATGATTCCAGCAAGTGTGAGCAGAGAACCCAGCAGTGCATTCAGAACCCCCCCACCCCAGCAAAGCAGGACTCTGTGGAGAATTGATGTGTGCCACCGCCTGGCATCTGCTTATGGCCATTACTAACTTTCTACAGTTTTTTTAATCAAAAGTGGTCTAGGCAATCTGTAAAGAAAGGATTAAAAATTTAGGATGTTCTAAAAATAATAATAAATAAATAAAAATAAAATGTCCATATACAGAGAGCTAGCTACATGGCAGGGTAGTGCAACATTTCCATATACACAGTTTTCGCAACAAGGCAGAAGACTCCAATTTGTCTATATACATAGAGCAAGCTACATAGCAGAGTAGTGCAACATGTCCATAAAGAGGGTACTAGCTACATGGCAGATGAGTCCAACATGTCCATATACTGAGAGCTAGCTACATGGCAGACAAGTCCAAAATGTCCAGATAAAGTGAGCTAGCTACATGGCAGTGTAGTGCAACATTTCCACATACCAAGTTCTAGCTACAAGGCTGATGGGTCCAACTTATCTGTATACAGAGAGCTAGCTACATGTCAGAGTTTTGCAACATTTCCATGTAACAAAGCAAGTTACATGTCTGATCATTCCAGCTAGTATATATACTGAGAGCTAGCTACATGGTAGAATAGTGCAACATGTCCATATACAGGGTACTAACTACATGGCAGATGAGTCCAACATATCCATATACTGAGAGCTAGCTCCATGGCAGGGTAATGAAACATTTCCATATACAGAGTTCTAGCTACAAGGCAGATGTGTCCAACTTGTCTATATACTGGGAGTTAGGTACATGGCAGGGTACTGTAATATTTCCATATACAGAATTCTAGCTACAAGGCCGATGTGAACAACTTGTCTATATACAGAGAGCTAATTATATGGCAGGGTAGTGCAACATTTCCATATACAGGGTACTAGCCACAAGACAGATAAGTCCTACGTGTCTATATATGGAGAGCTACCTACATGGCAGATCAGTGCAAAATATCCATGCACAGAGAGCAAGCTACATGTCAGACGAGTCCAAAGTCTCCATTTACAGAGAGATAGCTACATGGCAGGGTAGTGCAACATTTCCATATACAGAGTTCAGGCGACATGGGAGATGTGTCCAACGTGTCCATATAATGAGAGCTACCTACATGGCAGATGAGTCCTAAATATCCATGCAAAGAGAGCAGGCTACATGTCAGACGGGTCCAAAAAATCAATATACAGAGAGCTAGCTACATGGCAGAGTAGTGCATCATTTTCATATACTGAGTAGAAGCTACATGACAGATGGGCCCAAGTGTTCATATACTAAGAACAACGTGACAGATATGTCCAACGCATCCATATACTGAGAGTTAGTACATGGCAGACAAGTCCAATGTGTTCATATATAGAGAGCTATCTGCTCCGCAGATCAGTCCAAAATATCCATGTCTAGCTACATGACAGATGAGTCAAAAATATCCATATACAGAGAGCGAGTTACATGGCAGAGTAGTGCAACATTTCCATATACAGAGTTGTAGATACAAGGCAGATGAGTCCAACTTGTCTATATTCAGAGAGGTAGCTACATGGCAGAGTACTTCAACATTTCCAGATACAGAGTTCTGGCTGCATGGTAGGTGTGTCCAACTCGTTCATATACTGAGAGCAAGCTACATGGCAGAGCAGTCCAACATGTCTATATGAAGGTTACTAGATACCTGGCTAATGAGTCCAATGTGTCCACATACCGAGAGCCTGCTACATGGCAGAGTAGTCCAACATGTCCATATAAAGAGTACTAGCTACATGCAGATGTTTCCAACATGTACATATACTGAGAGCTAGCTACATGGCAGACAAGTTCAATATGTTCATATACAGAGAGTTAGCTACATGGCAGGATAGTGCAACATTTCCATGTACAGAGTTCTAGCTACATAGCAAGTGTGTCCAATGTGTCCATATACTGAGAGCTATCTACATGGCAGAGTAGTCCAACATGTCCATATACAGTGCATTAGCTACCTGGGTAATGAGTTCAACATGTCCATATAATGAGAGCTAGCTACTTGGCAGACAAGTCCAACATGTTCTTATAGAGAGCGACCAACTTGGCAGATCAGTCCAACATATCCATGTACAGAGAGCTAGCTACATGGCAGACGAGTCCAAAATGTCCACATAGAGAGGTATCTACATGGCAGGGCAGTGCAACATTTCCATATACAGAGTTCTCGCTACATGGCCGATGTGTTCAAGGTGTCCATATAGTGAAAGTCACCTACATGGCAGATCAGTCCAACATGTTCATATTCGGGGTACTAGCTAGATGGCAGAAGAGTCCAACATGTCCAAATAATGAGAGCTAGCTAAATGGAAGTCAAGTTCAAAATGTCCTTATGCAGAGAACTTGCTACATGGCAGGTTAGTGCAACATTTTCATATACAGAAATCTATCTACAAGGAATATGAGTCCAACGTGTCCATATACTGAGAGCTAGCTACAAGGCAGTGCAGTCCAACATGTCCATATATTGAGAGCTAGCTACCTGGCAGATAATCCAATATGTTCATATACAGAGGGCTAACTACTTTTCATATCAGTGTAACATATCCATGTACAGAGAGTTAGCTAATTGGCAGACGAGTCGAAAATGTCCCTATACAGAAAGATAGCTCCATGGCAGGGTAGTGAAAACTCTCCATGAATAAGAATTCTAGCAACAAGCCCGATGAGTCCAACTTGTCTATATACAGAGAGCTAGCTGCATGGCAGATGAGTCCAAAGTGTTGCTATATTGAGACCTTGCTACATGGCAGTGTAGTGCAACATTTCCATATACAGTGTTCTAGCTACATGGCAGAAGTGTCCAACGTGTAGATATACTGAGAGCTAGCTACATGGCAGACAATTCCAATATGTTCATATACAGAAGGCTACCTACTTGGCAGATTAGTCCAACATATCCATGTACAAAGAGCTAGCTACATGACAGATGAGTCTAAAATATCCCTATACAGAGAGCTAGCTACATGGCAGGGTAGTGAAACATTACCATATAAAGAGTTTAAGTGACAAGGCAGATGAGTCCAACTTGTCTATATACAGAGAGATATCTGCATGGCAGAGTAGTGCAACAATTCCAAATACAGAGTTCTAGCTACATGGCAGATGAGTCCAATTTGTCTATATACAGAGAGCTAGCTACATTGCAGCCAAATCGAAAATGTCCATATACAGAGAGCTACATACTTGACAGGGTAGTGCAACATTTCTATATACAGAGTCATAACTATATGACAGATTAGTCCAACTTGTCTTTATACAGAGAGCTAGCTACATGGTAGAGTAGTGGAGCATTTCCATATACAGAGTTCTAGCTACCAGGCAGATGAGTCCAAATTGTCTATATACAGAAAGCTAGCTACATGGCAGAGTAGTGCAATACTTCCATATACAGAGTTCTATCTACATGGCAGATATGTCCAACATGTCCATATATTGAGAGCCATCTACATGGCAGACAAGTTCAATATGTTCATATACAGAGAGCTACTTACTTGGCAGATCAGTCCAACATATCCATGTACAGAGAGCTAGCTAGGTGGCAGGCGATGTCCAAACTGTCCATATAGAGTGAGCTAGCTACCTTGCATGGTAGTGCAACATTTCCATGTGCAGAGTTCTAGGTACTAGGCAGATGAGTCAAGCTTGTCTATATACAGAGAGCTAGCTACATGGCAGAGTAGTGCAACATTTGCATATACAGAGTTCTAGGTTATGGCAGATGTGTCCAATGTGTCCATACTCTGAAACTAGCTACATGGCAGAGCAGTCCAACATGTCCATATACAAGGTAATAGATACATGGCATATGAGCCCAACATGTCCATATAGCGAGAGCTAGCTACATGGCAGACAAGTCCAATATGTTCATATACAGAGAGCTAACTTCTTCTCAGATTATTTAAACATATCCATGTACAGAGATGTATCTACATGGTATACGAGTCCAAAATGTCCATATGCAGAAAGCTAGCTACATGGCAGGGTAGTGTATCATCTCCATATACAGAGTTCTAACTAAAAGGCAGAAGGGTTCAACTTGTCTATATAAAGCGATCTAAATACATGGATTGGTAGTTCAACATATCCATATTCAGGGTAGTAGCTACATGGCACATGTGTTCAACGTGTCCATATATTTAGAGCTAGCGACATGGCAGTCAAGTTCAATATGATCATATACAGAGAGCTACCTACTTGGCAGGTCAGTCCAACATATTAACGTACAGAGAGCTAGCTACATGGCAGAGTACTGCATCATTTCAATATACAGAGTTAAAGCTACAAGGCAGATGAGTTCAAAGTGCCCATATACTGAGATCTACCTACATGGCAAACAAGTCCAATATGGTCATATACAGAGAGCTACCTACATGGAAGATCAGTCCAATATATGCATGTGCACAGATCTAGCTACATGGCAGATGAGTCAAAATTTCCAAATACAGAGAGCTAGCTACATGTCAGACGATTCCAAAATGTACATATACAGAGAGCTAGCCACATGGCAGGGTAGTGCAAGATTTCCATATACAGAGTTCTAGCTACAAGGCACATGAGTCCAACTTGTCTATATACAGAGAGCTAGCTACATGGCAGAGTAGTGCAACAAGTCCATATACAGGGTTCTAGCTACATGGCAGATGTGCCCAACGTGTCCATATAGTGAGAGATAGCTACATTGCAGACAAGTCCAATATGTTCATATACAGAGAGCTATCTACTTGGCAGATCACTCCAATATATCCGTACAGAGAGCTAGCTACATGGTATTCCAGTCAAACATGTCCATATAGAGAGCTAGCTACATAGCAGAGTTGGGCACCATTTCCATATACAGAGTACTAGCATCATGGCAGATGTGTCAAAGTTGTCCATATACTTTGAGTTACCTACATGGCAGAAAATCGAATATGATCATATATAGGGAGCTACCTGCTTGGCAGATCAGTCCAACATATCCATGTACAGAGAGCTATCTACATGGCAGACAATTTCAAAATGTCCATATGCAGAAAGCTAGCTACATGGCAGGTTATTGTACCATTTCCATATACAGAGTTCTAGCTTTAAGGCAGATAATTTCAACATGTCTATATACAGAGAGCTAGCTACATGGCGGTGTAGTGCAATGTTTCCATATACAGAAATCTACCTACATGGCAGCATTGTGCAACGTGGCTATATACTGAGAGCTAGCTACATGGCAGAGTATTCTAGCATGTCCATTTTCAGGGTACTAGCTACATCTTAGATATTTCCAATGTGTCCATATACTGAGAGACACCTACATGGCAGACAAGTCCAATATGGTCATATACAGAGAGCTCCCTACTAGTTAGATCAGTCCAACATATTCATATAGAGAGAGCGAGCTATATGGCAGACGAGTCCTAAATTTCCACCTACAGAGAGCTAGCTACATGGCAGGGTAGTGCAACATTTCCATATACAGAGTTCTAGGTACATGAAAGATATATCCTACATGTACATACACTGAGAGCTAGCTACATGACAGAGTAGTCAAACATAAATATATACATGGTACTAGGTACATGGCAGAGGAGTACAACATGTCCATATACTGAGAGCTAGCTACGTGGCAGCCAAGTCCAATATGTTCATACACAGAGAGCTACCTACTTCACAGATCAGTGTAACATATCCATGAACAGAGAGTTAGCTACATGGCATATGAGACCAAAATGTCCATATACAGAGAGTTAGCTACATTGTAGGGTAGTGTAACATTTACATGTAAAGAGTTCTAGCTACATGGCAGATGTGTCCTAGGTGTCCATATATTGAGAGCTACCTACATGGCAAATAAGTCCAATATGTTCATATACAGAGAGCTACCTACTTGGAAGATCAGTCCAACATATCCATGCACAGAGAGCTAGCTACATGACAGACGAGTCCAAAATGTCCATATACAGAGAGCTAGCTACATGGCATATTAGTGCAACATGTCCATATACTGAGTTGAAGCTACATGGCAGATGAACCCAAGTGTTACTTGAGAGCAACGTGGCAGATGTATCCAACGTGTCCATATACTGAGAGTTAGTACATGGCAGACAAGTCCAATGTGTTCATATATAGAGAGCTATCTGCTTCGCAGATCAGTCCAACATATCCATGTACAGAAAGTTAGCTACATGACAGACGAGTCAATAATATCCATATATGGAGAGCGAGCCACATGGCAGATTAGTACAACATTTCCATATACAGAGTTCTAGATTCAAGGAAGATGAGTCCCAATTGTCTATATTCAGAGAGGTAGCTACATGGCAGAATACTTAAACATTTCCAAATACAGAGTTGTAGCTACATGGCAGATGTGTCCAATGTGTCCATATACTGGGAGCTACCTACATAGCGTATCAGTCCAAAATAGCCATGCCCAGAGAGCTACCTACATGTTAGACGATTCCAAAATGTCCCTATAGAGAGAGACAGCTTTATGTCAGAGTAGTGCATCATTTCCATATACAGAGTTTAAGCTACATGGATGAAGAGTCCAAAATGTCAATATACAGAGAGCTAGCTACATGGCAGGGTAGTGCAACATGTTCATATACAGAGTGCTATCTACAAGGCAGATGTATCCAATGTGTCCATATACTGAGAGCTAGCTACATGGCAGAATAGTCCAACAGGTCCATATAAAGGGTACTAGCTGCATGGCAGATGAGTCTAAAATGTCCATATACTGAGAGGTAGCTACATGGCAGACAAGTAAAAAAAAGTCCATATACAGAGAAGAGAGCTATCTACATTGCAGGGTAGGGCAACATTTTCATATACAGAGTTCTAGCTACAAAGCAGATGAGTCCAACTTGTTTGAATACAGAGAGCTAGCTACATGGCAGGGTAATGTAACATTTCCATATACAGAGTTCTAGTAAAAGGCAGATGTGTTCAACTTATCTATATACAGAGAGCGAGCTAACTCGCAGAGTAGTGCATCATTTCCATATACAGAGATCATGCTACATGACAGATGAGTCAAAGTGTTCATATACTGAGAGGTAGCTACATGGCAGAGTAGTCCAACATGTTCATATAAAGAGTAGTAACTTCCTGGTTAATGGTACATGGCAGAGTAATCCAACATGTCCATATAAAGAGTACTAGCTACATGCAGATGTTTCCAACGTGTACATATACTGAGAGGTAGCTACATGGCAGACATGTCCAATATGTTCATATACAGCGAGTTAGCTACAGGGCAGGGTAGTGCAACATTTCCATGTACAGAGTTCTAGCTACATGGCAGATGTGTCCAACGTGTCCATATACTGAGAGCTATCTACATGGCAGAGTAGTCCAACATGTCCATATACAGTGTATTAACTACCTGGGTAATGAGTCCAACATGTCCATATAATGAGAGCTAGCTGTATGGCAGACAAGTCCAATATGTTCATATAGAGAGATCTACCTACTTGGCAGATCAGTCCAACATATCCATGTACAGAGAGCTAGCTACATGGCAGAAGAGTCCAAAATGTCCATATACAGAAAGGTATCTACATGGCAGGCAAATGCAACATTTCCATATACAGAGTTCTCGCTACATGGTAGATGTATTCAAGGTGTCCATATAGTGAGAGTCACCTACATGGCAGATCAGTCCAACATGTCCATATTCAGGGCAGATGAGTCCAACATTTGCAAATACTGAGAGTTAGCTCAATGGCAGCCAAGTCCAAAATGTCCATATACAGAGAACTTGCTACATGGCAGGGTAGTGCAACATTTCCATATACAGAGATCTATCTACAAGGAAGATGAGTCCAACTGGTCTATATACAGAGAGCTAGCTACATGTCAAGGTAATGCAACATTTTCATATACAGAGTTCTAGCTACATGGCAGATGTGTCCAACACGTCCATATACTGAGAGCTACCTACATGGCAGATCAGTCCAATATATTCATGCACAGAGAGCTTGATAAATGGCAGATGAGTTCAAAAATGTCCATATACAGAGAGACAGGTACATGGCAGGGTAATGCAACATTTACATATACAGAGTTCTAGCTACATGGCAGATGTGTCCACCATGTCCATATACTGAGAGCTATGTACATGACAGATCAGTCCAAAACATTCCTGCACAGAGAGCTAGCTACATGTCATACAAGTCCACAATGTCCATATACAGAGAGCTAGCTACATGACAGAGTAGAGCATCATTTCCATATACACAGTTCAAGCCACATGACAGATGAGTCCAAAATGTTCATATACTGAGAGCGAGTTATGGCAGAGTAGTCCAACATGTCCATATGAAGAGTACTAGCTACCTGGCTAATGAGTCCAACATGTTCATATACTACATGGCACAGTAGGGCAACATTTCCATATACAAAGTTCTAGCTTCAAATATGATGTGTCCAATGTGTCCTTATACTGAGAACTAGCTATATGTCAGATGAGTCCAAAATATCCATATACAGAGAGCTTGCTACATGGCAGAGTAGTGCATCATTTCCATATGCAGAGTTCAAACTACTTGGCACATGAGTCCAAAGTCTTCATATTCTGAGAGTTAGCTAAATGGTAGAGTAGTCCAATATGTCCATATAAAGAATGCTACTTACATGGCAGATGTGTCCAACGTGTCCATATTCTGAGAGGTAGCTACATGACAGACAAGTCCAATATGTAGTGCCACATTTGTATATACAGAGTTCTAGCTACATGGCAGATGTGTCCAACGTGTCCATATAATGGGAGCTAGCTACGAGGCAAAGTAGGCGAAAATGTCCATATATAGGGTACTAGCTACATGGCAGATAAGTCCAACATGTCCATATACTGATAGCTAGCTACATAGCAGACAAGTCCAATATGTTCATATACAGAGAGCTACCTACTGGGAAGATCAGTCCAACATGTCCAAGTACAGAGAGAAAGCTACATGGAAGATGAGTCCAAAACGTCCATATACAGAGAGCTAGCTACATGGCAGGGTAGTCCAACATTTCCATACACAGAGTTCTAGCTGCATGGAAGATTTGTCAAACATGTCCATATACTGAGAGCTACCTACATGTCAGATCATTTCAAAATATCCATGCACAGAGTGCCAGCTACATGTCAGACGAGGCCAAAATCTCCATATATGGAGAGCTAGCTATATGGAAGAGTAGTGCATCATTTCCATATACAGAGTTGAAGCTACATGGAGATGAGTCCAAAATCTCCATATACAGAGAGCTAGCTACATGGCGGTCAAGTCCAATATGTCCATATACAGAGAGTTAGCTACTTTGCAGATCAGTCCAACATATCCATGTACAGAGAGCTACCTACATTACAGTTCAGCCCAACATATACATGTACAGAGAGCTAGCTACATGGCAGACGAGTCCAATATGTCCATATACAGAGAGTTAGCTACTTTGCAGATCAGTCCATCATATCCATGTACAGAGAGCTAGCTACATGGGAGATGAGACTAAAATGTCCAAATACAGAGAACTAGCTACATGGCAGTGTAGTGCAACATTTCCATATACAGTGTTCTAGCTACATGGCAGATGTGTCCAACGTGTCCTGATACTGAGAGATACCTACATGGCACAGAAGTCCAAAATATTCATGCACTGACAGCTAACTACATGTCAGATGAGTTCAAAATGTACATATACAGATAGCTAGCTACATTGTAGAGTAGTGCATCATTTCCATATACAGAGTTCAAGCTACATGGCAGATGAGTTCAAACTGTCCATATACTGAAAGCTACCTACATGGCAGATCAGTCAAACATATCCACGTACAGAGGGCTAGCTACATGGTAGATGAACCCAAAATGTCCATATACAGAGACCTAGCTACATGGCAGGATAGTGCAACATTTCCATGTACAGAGTTCTAGCTACATGGCAGATGTGTCCAAGGTGTCCATATACTGAGGGCAAGCTACATGGAAGAGTAGTCCAACATGTTCATATAAGGTGTACTATTTACACTGCAGATGACTCCAAAATGTCCATATACTGAGAGCTAGCTACAAGGCAGACAAGATCATTATGTCCATATACAGAGAGCTAGCTACGTGGCAGGGTAGTGCAACATTTCCATATACAGAGTGCTGGCTACAAGGCAGATGAGTTCAACTTGTTTTTTATACAGAGAGCTAGTTAAATGGCAGCATAATGCAACATTTCCATATACAGAATTCTAGCTAATAGACAGATGAGTACATGTTGTCCATATACAAAGATCTAGCTACATGGCAGGATTGTGCAACATTTCCATATACAGAGTTCAAGCTACAAGGCAGATGAGTCCAACTTGTCTTTCCAAAAAGAGCTAGATAAATGGCAGAGTAGTGCATCATTTCCATATACCGAGTTCAAGCTCCATGGCAGATGAGTCCAAAGTGTTCATATATTGAGAGCTAGCTATATGGCAGAGTAGTCCATCATGTCCATATAAAGACTACTGGCTACCAGGCTAATGAGTCCAACATGTCCACATACAGAGAACTAGCTGCATGGCAGAGTAATCCAACATGTCCATATAAAGAGTACTAGCTACATGGCAGATGTTTCCAATGTGTACAAATACTGTGAGCTAGCTACATGGTAGACAAGTCCAATATGTTCATTTACATAGAGCTACCTACATGGCAGATGAGTCTAACATATCCATCCACAGAGAGCTAGCTACATGGCAGATGAGTACAAAATGTCCATATCCAGAAAGCTAGCTACATGACAGGGTAGTGCAATATTTCCATTAAAGAGTTCTAGCTAAAAAGCAGATGAATACAACCTATCTATAGAGAGCTAGCTAAATGGCCGAGCAGTCCAACATGTCCATATTCAGGGTACTAGCTACGTGGCAGATGAGTCCAAC
>NW_006409046.1:652782-653576 GCF_000296735.1 Chrysochloris asiatica | reverse complement strand
GCTAGCTACATGGCATCTGAGTCCAAAATGTCCACATACAGAGAGCTAGCTCCATGGCAGATTAGTCCAAAATGTCCATATACAGAGTACTAGCTACATGGCAGAGTAGTGCATCATTTCCATATACAGAGTTCTAGCAACATGGCAGAGTACTCCAATGTGTCCATATACTGACAGCTAGCTAAATGGCAGAGTAGCCCAACATGTCCATATACAGAGTACTAGCTTCATGTCAGATGAGTCCAACATGTCCATTTACTGAGAGTTAGATATATGCAAGTTTATTCCAACAGGTTTATATTTAGAGAGCTAGCTACAAAGCAGATGAGTCCAACACGTTCATACAGAGAGAGCTGGCTATATGGCTGATGAGTCCAACATGTCCATATACTAAGAGCTACCTACAGCGCAGACAAGTTCAATATGTTCATATGCAGAGAGTTACCTACATGTCAGATTATTCCTACATAACCATGTACAGAAAGCTAGCTACATGGCAGACGAGTCCATAATGTCCATATACAGAGAGCTAGCTACATGGCAGAGTAGTGCTTCATTTCCATATACAGGGTTCTAGCTGCATGGCAGATGAGATCAATGTGCCCATATACAGAGTGCTAGCTACAATGCAGAGTAGTGCTACATGGCAGAGTAGTCCAACATGCCTGTATATGGAGTTCCAGCTACATAGCAGATGTCTCCAGGTCCATATATAGATAGCTAGCTACATGGCAGAGTAGTGCAACATTTCCATATACAGGGTTCTAGCTACATGGTCGATGAGATCAACGTGT
>NW_006409046.1:650509-652233 GCF_000296735.1 Chrysochloris asiatica | reverse complement strand
TGAGTCCAACATGTCCATATACTGAGAGTTAGATACATGCAAGTTTATTCCAACAGGTTTATATTTAGAGGGCTAGCTACAAGGCAGATGAGTACATCATGTTCATATACAGTGCAACATTTCCATATACAGAGTTCTAGCTACATGGCTGATTAGTCCTACATGGCCATATACTGAGAGTTACCTACATGGCAGATGAGTCCAACATATGTACATTTAGAGGGCTAGCTACATGAAGACAAGTCCAATATCTTCATATACAGAGAGTTACCTACATAGCAGATCAGTTCATCATGTCCATATTCTGCGAGTTAGATACATGGCAGATGAGTACAACATGTTCATACACAGACAGCTAGGTACATGGCTGATGAGTCCAAAATGTCCATATACAGAGAGCTAGCTACATGGCAGAGTAGTGCAACATTTCCATATAGAGGGTTCTAGCTACATGGCAGATGAGATCAACATGTCCATATACAGACAGCTAGCTTCAATGCAGAGTAGTGCAAAATTTCCATATACAGAGTTCTAGCTTCATGGCACATGAGTCCAAAGTGTCCATATACTGAGAGCTAGCTACATGGCAGAGTAGTGGAACATTTCCATATACAGAGTTCTGGCTACATGGAAAATGACTCCAACATATGCATATTCTGAGAGCTACCTACAAGACAGAGTAGTCCAACATGTCCATATATGGAGTTCTAGCTACAAGGTAGATAAGTCAAACATGTTCATACACAGACAGCTGGTTACATGGCTGTGAGTCCAAAATGTCCATATACAGAGAGCTAGCTACATGGCAGAGTTGTTCAAAATTTCCATATACAGGGTTCTAGCTACATGACAGATGAGATCAACGTGTCTATATACGGAGAGCTAGCTACAATGCAGAGTAGTGCAACATTTCCATATACTGAGTTCTAGCTACATGGCAAATGAATCGAACATGTGCATATTCTGAGAGCTAGCTACATGGCAGAGTAGTCCAACATGTCCATATACGGAGTTCTAGCTACATGGAAGATCAGTTCAACATCTCCGTATACTGAGAGTTAGCTTCATGGGAGATAAGTCCAACATGTATATATTTAGAGGGCTATCTAAAAGGCAGATGAGACTAACTTGTTCATACACAGAGAGCTGGCTGCATGGCAGATGAGTCCAATATCTTCATATACAGAGAGCTACCTACATGGGAGAGAAGTTCAATATGTTCATATACAGAGAGCTACCTACATGGCAGATCAGTCCAACATATCCATGCATAGAGAGCTAGCTACATGGCTGATGATTCCAAAATGTCTATATACAGAGAGGTAGCAGTGCAACATTTCCTTATACAGAGTTCTAGCTACATGGTAGATGAGTCCAATATGTCCATATACTGAGAGCTAGCTACATGGCAGAGTAGTCCAACATGTCCATATACAGAGCCCTAACTACATGGCAGATGAGTCCAACATGTGTATATATAGAGGACGAGCTACGAGTTTGGTGAGTCCAACATTCTCATACACACAGAGCAGGCCACATGTCTGATAAGGCCAAAATTTCCATATACTGAGAGCTGGCTACATGGCAGACAAGTCCAATATATTTATATACAGAGAGCTACCTACATGTCAGAGAGCTACCTACGTGTGAGATCAGTTCAACATATCCATATACAAAGAGCTAGCTACATGGCATCTGAGTCCAAAATGTCC
Organism: Chrysochloris asiatica; assembly: GCF_000296735.1. NCBI lineage: Eukaryota > Metazoa > Chordata > Mammalia > Afrosoricida > Chrysochloridae > Chrysochloris > Chrysochloris asiatica. Next base: position 650,521 of record NW_006409046.1, on the reverse strand, counting down.
ACATACAGAGAG
>NW_006409046.1:644469-650409 GCF_000296735.1 Chrysochloris asiatica | reverse complement strand
GATGAGTCCAAAATGTCCATATACTGAGAGTTAGCTACATGCCAGCTCAATCCTACATATGTATATTTAGAGGGCTAGCTACAAGGCAGATGAGTCCAACATGTTCATACACAGAGAGCTGGCTACATGGCAGATGAGTCCAACATGTCTATTCACTTAGAGTTAGCTATGTGGCATATGAGTCCAACATATGTGTATTTAGAGGATTAGCTACATGGCAGACAAATCCAATATCTTCATATACAGAGATACCTACATGGCATATCAGTCCAAGATATCCATGCACAGAAAGCTAGCTACATGACTGAGGATTCCAAAATATCCACATACAGAGAGCTATCTGCATGGCAGAACAGTGCAACATTTCCATATACAGAGTTCTAGCTACATGGCAGATGAGTTCAACATGTCTTTGTACAGAGAACTAGTTACAAGGCAGAGTAGTGCAACATTTCCATATACAGAGTTATAGCAACATGGCAGATGAGTCCAACGTGTTCCATATATACAGCTAGCTACATGGCAGAGTAGTCCAACATGTTCATATACAGAGTTCTAACTACATGGCTGATGAGTTCAACATGTCCATATACTGAGAGTTAGCTACATGGCAGATGAGTCCAAATAGTTCATACACAGAGAGCTGGCTACATGGCAGATGAGTCCAACATGTCCGTATACTGAGAGTTAGCTACGTGGCAGCAGAGTCCAACATATGAATTTTTACAGTGATAGCTACATGGCAGACAAGTCCAATATCTTCATATACAGCGAGCTAGATGCATGGCAGAGTAGTGCAACATTTCCATATACAGAGTTCTAGTTACATGTTAGATGAGTCTACCGTGTGCATATACTGAGAGCTAGCTACATGGCAGAGTAGTCCAACATGTCCATATAAAGAGTTCTAACTCCATGGCAGATGAGTCCAACATGTCCATATACTGAGAGTTAGCTTCATGGGAGATGAGTCCAACATGTGTATATTTAGAGAGCTAGCTACAAAGCAGATGAGACCAACTTTTTTATGCACGAAGAGCTGGCAACATGGCAGATGAGACCAATATCTTCATATACAGACAGCTACCTAAATGGCAGATCAGTCCAATATATCCATGCACAGAGGGCAAGCTACATGGCTGACGATACCAACATGTCCATATACATAGAGCCAGCTACATGGCAGAGCAAGCAACATTTCCATATACAGAGTTCTAGCTACATGGCAGATGAATCCAACATGTCCATATACTGAGAGCTAGCTACATGGTAGAGTAGTCCAACATGTCCATATACAGAGTACTAGCTACATGGCAGTTGAGTTCAACATGTGTATATATAGAGGATGAGCTACAAGGCAGGTGAGTCCAACATTCTCATACACAGAGTGCAGACTACATGGCTGATGAGCCCAACATGTACATATACTGAGAGCTACCTACAGGACAGAAAAGATCAATATGTTCCTGTACAGAGAGCTACCTACATGGCAGATCAGTTGAACATATCCATGCACAGAGAGTTAGCTACATGGCAGACGAGTCCAAAATGTTCATATACAGAGAGTCTAACTCCATGGCAGAGTAGTCCAAAATGTCCATATACAGAGTACTAGCTACATGGCAGAGTAGTTCAACATTTCCATATACAGATTCTAGCTACATGGCAGAGTATTTCAACGTGTCCATATACTGAGAGCTAACAAAATGGCAGAGTAGTCAAATATGTCCATATACAGAGTACTAGCTACATGGCAGATGAGTCCAATATGTCCTTATACTGAGAGTTAGATACATGCAAGTTTATTCCAACAGGTTTATATTTAGAGGGCTAGCTACAAGGCAGATGAGTACAGCATGTTGATACACAGAAAGCTGGTTCCATGGCTAATGAGTCCATCATGTCCATATACTGGTAGTTAGCTATGTAGCAGATGAGTCCAACATATGAATATTTAGAGTACTAGCTACATGGAATTTGAGTCCAACGTGTCCTTGTATTTAGAGCTAGCTACACTTCAGAGTTGTCCAATATGTCCATATACAGAGTACTAGCTCCAAGGCAGATGAGTCTAACATGTCCATATACTGAGAGTTAGCTACATGGAAGATGACTCCAACATGTCCATATACTGAGAGTTAGCTACATCGCAGACGAGTCCAAAATGTACATATACAGATTTTCAGCTACATGGCAAAGGAGTTCAACGTGTCCATATACTGAGAGCTTTCTACATGGCAGAGTAGTCCAACATGTCTATATACAGAATACTAGCTACATGTCAGATGTAGTCCAAATGTAGTTCAAAATGTCCATATGCTGACAGTTAGCTACATAGCAGATGATTCCAACATGTGTACATATAGAGGACTAGCTACAAGACAGATGAGTCCAACATGTTCATACAGAGAGAGCTGGATACATGGCTGATGAGTCCAACATGTACATATACTGAGAGTTAGCTACATGACAGATGAGTCCAAAATGTACATATACATAGAGCCAGCTATATGGCAGTCCAATATGTTCATAAACACAGAGCAACCTACATGGCAGATCTGTCTAAGATATCCATACACAGAAAGCTAGGTACATGGTAGACAAGTCAAAAATATCCCTATACAGAGAGCGAGCTACATGGAAGAATAGTGCCTCATTTCCATGTACAGAGTTCTAGCTACATAACAGATGATTCTAACGTGTCCATATACAATGAGATATCTACATGGCAGAGTCGTCCAACATGTCCATATAAAGCGTACTAGCAAAATGACAGATGGGTCCAACATGTCCATATACTGAGAGTTAGCTGCATGGCAGATGAGTCCAACATGTGTATATATAGAGGACTAGCTACAAGGTAGATGAAGCAAATATGTCCATATACTGAGAGTTAGCTACATGGCTGATGAGTCCAACATGTCAATATACAGAGAACTAGGTACATGACAGACAAATCCAATATGTTCATATAGAGAAAGCTACCTATATGTCAGATCAGTCCAACATATTAATGCACACAGAGCTAGCTACATTACAGACGAGTCCAAAATGTCCATATACATAGAAGTAGCTACATGGCAGAGTAGTGCAATATTTCCATATACAGAGTTCCAGCTACATGGCAAATGAGTCCGACATGTCAATATACTGAGATCTAGCTACATGGCAGTGTAGTCCTACATGTCCATATACAGGATACTAGCTACATGACAGATTAGTCCAACATATCCATATACTGAGAGCTAGCTACATGGAAGATGAGTCCAACATGTGTATATATAGTGGACTAGCTACATGGCAGATGAATCCAGCATGTGTATATATAGAGGACAAATTAGAAGGCAGATGAGTCCAGTATGTTCATAGAGAGAGAGATCACTTCAAGGCTGATGAGCCCAACATATCCAAATACAGCGAGCTACTTATATGGCAGGCAAGTCCAATATGTTCATATACAGAGAGCTACCTATATGTCAGATCAGTATAACATATGCATGAACAGAGAGCTAGCTACAATGCAGAGGAGTCCAAAATGTCCAAATACAGAGAGCTAGCTACATGGCAGAGTAGTGCAACATTTCCGTATACAGAGTTCTAGCTACATGAGATGAGTCCAAAGTGTCCATATACTGAGATCTAGCTAAATGGCAGAGTAGTCCAATATATCCATATACGGAGTACTAGCTATAAGGCAGATGAATTCAACATGACCATATACTGAGTGTTAGCTACATGGCACATGAGTCCAACATTTGTATATATAGACATCTAGCTATACATGGTCGCTATGGGTCAGAACCGACTCGATGGCACATAACAACAATAACAGCTACATGGCAGAGGAGTCCAGCATGTTAATACAGAGCGAGCTGGCTGCATGGCAGACTAGTCCAACATTTCCATTTTCAGAGACCTAGCCACATGGCAGACAAGTCCAATATGTTCATATACAGAGAGCTACCTAAAGGGCAGACCAGTCCAACATATCTATGCACAGAGAGCTAGATACTGGGAAGAAGAGTCCAAAATGTCCATATACAGAGAGCTAGCTACATGGCAGACGAGTCCAAAATGTCCATATACAGAGAGCTAGCTACATGGCAGACGAGTCCAACATGTGTATATATAGAGAGCTAGCTACAAGGCAGATGAGTCCAACATGTTAATACAGAGAGAGCTGGCTGCATGGCAGATGAGTCCCACATTTCCATATACAGAGACCTAGCTACATGGCAGATAAATCTAATATGTTCCTATACAGAGAATTACCTACATGGAAGATCAGTCCAACATATCCATGCACAGAGAGCTAGCTACTTGGCAGAAGAGTCCAAAATGTCCATATACAGAGAGCTAGCTACATGGCAGAGCAGTTCAAAATATCCATATACAGAGTACTAGCCACATGGCAGAGTAGTGCATCATTTCCATATACAGAGCTCTAGCTACATGGCAGATGAGTCCAACGTGTCCATATATTGAGAGCTAGCTTCATGGCAAAGTAGTCCAACATGTCTACATACAGAGTACTAGCTACATGGCAGATGAGTCCTACAGGTGTCTATATAGAGGACGAGCTTCAAGGCAGGTGAGTCCAACATTCCCATACACAGGGAGCAGGCTATATGGGTGAGGATTCCAAGATGTCCATATACTGAGAACTAGGTACATGGCAGACAAGTCCAATATGTTCCTATATAGAGAACTCCCTACATGGCAGATCAGTTCAACATATCCATGCACAGAGAGCTAGCTACATGGCAGATGAGTCGAAAATGTCCATATACAAAGAGATAGGTCTATTGGCGAGTAGTCCAAAATATCCATATAGAGAGTACTAGCTACATGGCAGAGTAGTGCAACATTTCCATATACAGAGTTCTAGCTACATGGCAGAGTAGTCCAACTTGTCCATATACTGAGAGCTAGCTAAATGGCAAAGTAGTCAAACATGTCCATATACAGAGTACTAGCTACATGGCAGATGAGTCCAACATGTCCATATACTGAGAGTAAGAAACATGCAAGTTTATTCCAGCACGTTTATATTTAGAGGGCTAGCTACAAGGCAGATGAGCATAACATGTTCATACACAGACAGCTGGGTCCATGGCTGATGAGTCCATCATACCCAAATACTGAAAGCTAGATACAATGCAGAGAAATCCAATATGTTCATATACAGAAAGCTACCTACATGTCAGATCAATCCATCATATCCATGTACAGAGAGCTAGCTACATGGCAGATGAGTCCAAAAAGTCCATATACAGACAGGAAGCTACATGGAAGAGCAGTGCAACATTTCCATTTACAGAGTTCTAGCTACATGGCAAGTGAGTCCAACGTGTCCATATACTGAGTTCTAGCTACATGGCAGATGACTCCAACGTGCCCATATACTGAGAGTTAGCTACATGCCAGATTAGTCCTACATATGTATATTTAGAGGGTTAGCTAGAAGGCAGATGAGTCCAACATGTTCATACACAGAGAGCTGACTACATGGCAGATGAGTCCAACATGACCATACACTTAGAATTAGCTATGTGGCAGATGAGTCCAACATATGTATATTTAAAGGATTAGCTACATGGCAGACAAATCCAATATCTTCATATACAGAGAGCTACCTACATGGCAGATCAGTCCAATATATCCATACAAAGAAAAATAGCTACATGGCTGACGATTCCACTATGTCCATATAAAGAGAGCTAGCTACCTGGCAGAACAGTGCAACATTCCCATATACAGAGTTCTAGTTACATGGCAGATGATTTCAATGTGTCCATATACAGAGAGCTAGCCAAATGGCAGAGTATTCCATCATTTCCATATACACAGTTCTAGCTACATGGCAGAGTAGTCCAACGTGTCCCATTTATGAGAGCTAGATACATAGCAGCGTACTCCAACATATCCATATGCATAGTA
>NW_006409046.1:641116-642609 GCF_000296735.1 Chrysochloris asiatica | reverse complement strand
GTACAGAGAACTAGCTACATGGCAGACAAGTACAAAATATCCATATACAGAGAGATAGCATCGTTGCAGAGTAGTGCAACATTTCCATATACAGAGTTCTAGCTAAATGGCAGATAAGTCCAACATGTCCATATACTGAGAGATAATTACATGGCAGATATGTCCAATGTGTCCATAAACCGACAGCTATCTACATGGAAGAGTAGTCCAACATGGCCATTTACAGAGTATTAACAATGTGGTAGATGAGTCCCACATGTCCATATAGTGAGAGTTAGCTACATTGCAGATGAGTCAAACATGTGAATATTTAGAGGGCTTGCTAAAAGGCAGATGATTCCAACATGTTTATACACAGAGATCTGGCTACATGGCTGATGAGTCAAACATGTCCATATACAGAGAGCTAGGTACATGGCAGATGATTGCAACGTTTCCATATACTGACAGATAGCTACGTGACACAGTCATCCAAAATTCCATATACAGAGTACTAGCTACATGGAAGATGAGTCCAACATTTCCATATACTGAGAATTAGCTACATGGCAGATGCGTAGACCTTGTGTATATAGAGAGGACTACCTACAAGATAGATGAGTCCAACATGTTCATACAGAGAGATCTGACTTCATGGTTGATAAGTTCAACGTGTCTATATACTGAGAGATAGCTACATGGCAGACAAGTCCAGTATGTTCAAATACAGAGCTACCTGCATGGCAGATCAGTCAAACATATCATTCACATTGAGCTAGCTACATGGCAGATGAGTGCAAAATGTCCATATAGGGAGAGCTATCTACATGGCAGAGTCGTCCAACATTTTCATATAAAGAGTACTAGTTACATGGCAGATGAATCCAACATGTGTATATATAGAGGACTAGCTACAAGGCAGATGAGACCAACTTGTTCATAAAGAGAGAGCTGGCTACATGGCTGATGAGTCCATCATGTTCATACACAGAGAGCTAGCTCAATGGCTGAGAAGTCCACTATATTCATATACAGAGAGATACCTATCTGTCAGATCAGTCCAACATATCCATGCACAGAGTGCTAGCTACATGGCAGAAGAGTCCATAATGTCCATATACAGAGAGCTAGCTACATTGCAGTGTAGTGCAACATTTCTATTTACAGAGTTCTAGCTACAAGGCATATGAGTCCAACTTGTCTATATTCAGAGAGTTAGCTACCTGGCAGAGTAATGCAACATTTCCATATACAGTGTTCTAGCTACATGGCAGGTGAGTCAAACATGTCCATATATTGAGATGTAGCTACATGGCAGAGTAGTCCAACAAGTCCTTATACAGAGTACTAGATACATGGCAGAACAGTCCAAAATGTCCATATACTGAGTGTTAGCTACATGGCAGATGAGTCCAATATGTGTATACATAGAGATCTAGCTACAAGGCAGATGAGTCCCACATGTTAATACAGAGAGAGATGGCTACATGGCTGATGAATCCAACATGTCCATA
>NW_006409046.1:636875-639096 GCF_000296735.1 Chrysochloris asiatica | reverse complement strand
ATACAGGACTAGCTACAGATAGATGAGTATAACGTGTTCAAACAGAGCGAGCTCACTACATGGCTGTTGAGTCTAACATGTCCAAAAACAGAGAGCTAGCTACATGGCAGACAAGTCCAATATGTTTATATAAAGAGAGCTACCTATATGTCAGATCAGTCCAACATATCCTTGCTCAGACAGCTAGGTACATGTCAGACAAGTCCAACATGTCCATATACTGAGAGTTAGCTACATGGCAGATGAGTCCAACATGTGTATATATAGGGATCTAGCTACAAGGCAGATGAGTCCAACATGTTCATACAGAGAGAGCTGGCTACATGGCTGATGAGTCCTACATGCCCATATAAATAGTGCTAGCTATATGGCAGACAAGTCCAATATGTTAAAATACAGAGAGCTACCTACATGGCAGATCAGTCCAATATATCCATGCACAGTGAGCTTGCTACATGGCAGATGGGTGCAAAATGTCCATATACAGAGAGCTAGCAACATGGCAGAGTAATGCAACTTTTCCATATACAGAGTTCTAGCTACATGGCAAATGAGTACAACATGTCTATTTACTGTGAGCTAGCTACATGACAGTGTAGTCCAACATGTCTATATACTGAAAAATAGCTATATGGCAGATGAGTCCAACATGTGTCTATATAGAGAAATAGCTACAAGGAAGATTAGTCCAACATGTTCATACAGAGAGAACCAGCTACATGGCTGATGAGTCCAACATGTCCATATACAGAGAGCTAGCTGCATGGCAGACAAATCCAAAATGTCCATATACAGAGAGCTACCTACATGGCAGATGATTCCAATGTGTCCATATACTGACAGACAGCTACATGGCAGATGAGTCCAACATTTCCATATACAGAGTACTAGCTATATGGCAGATGAGTCCAACATTTCCATATACTGAGAGTTAGCTACATGGTAGATGAGTCCACCATGTGTATATATAGAGAACTACGTGCAAGGCAGATGAGTCCAACAAGTTCATACACAAGAGCTGGCTACATGGCTGATGAGTTCAACATGTACATATACTGAGAGCTAGCTACATGCCAGACAAGACGGATATGTTCAAATACAGGGAGCTACCTGCATGGCAGATCAGTCCAACATATCCATGCGCAGTAAGCTAGCTACACAGCAGACGAGTGCAAAATGTCCATATAGAGATAGCTAGCTGTATGGCAGAGTAGTGAATCATTTCCATATATAGAGTTCAAGTTATATGGCAGAAGTCTCCAACGTGTCCATATACAGAGAGCTAGCTACATTGCAGACAAATCCAAAATGTCCATGTACAGAGAGCTAGCTATATGGCAGATGATTCCAACGTGTCCATATACTGACAGCTAGCTGCATGGCAGAGTCGTCCCACATTTCAATATACAGAGTACTAGCTACATGACAGTTGAGTCCAACATCTGTATCTATAGAGGACTAGCTACAAGGAAGATGAGTCCAACATGTTCATACTGAGAGAACTGTCCACATGGCTGATGAGTCCAACATGTCCATATACAGAGAACTAGCTATAAGGCAGACATGTCCAATATGTTCATATACAGTGAGATACCTATATGTCAGATCAATCCAAAATATCCATGCACAGAATGCTAGCTACATGGAAGACGAGTCCAAAATGTCCATATACAGAGAGCTAGCTACAAGTCAGAGTAGTACAACATTTCAATATACAGAGTTCTAGCTACATACAAGGTGAGTAAAACGTGTCCATATATTGAGATCAAGCTACATATCAGAGTAGTCCAACATGTCCATATACTGAGTGTTATATGGAAATGTTGCACTACTCTGCCATGTAGCTAGCTCTCTATATGGACATTTTGGACTCATCTGTCAATTATCTAGCACTCTGTACATGGACATGTTGGACTGATCTCCTATGTAGGTATCTCTCTGTATATGAATATATTGGACTTGTCTTCCATGTAGCTATCCCTCTACATATACATATGTTGGACTCATCTGCCACGTAGCTAACTCTAAGTGAATGCATATGTTGGACTTATCTGCCATGTATCCTGCTCTCTCTGTATGATCATGTTGGACTCATCTGCCTTGTAGCTAGCCCTCTAAATATACATATGTTGGACTCATCTGCCATGTAGCTAACTCTCAGTATATGGACATGTTGGACTCATCTGCCATGTACTAAAACTCTGTATATAGACATTTTGGA
>NW_006409046.1:633924-636100 GCF_000296735.1 Chrysochloris asiatica | reverse complement strand
ATCTGCTATGTAAGTTGCTCTCTCTATAAGAACATATTGGACTTCTCTGCCATGTAGCTAGCACTCAGTATATGGGCATGTTGGACTCATCAGCCATGTAGCCATCTCTCTGTGTATGATAATGTTGGACTCATCCGCCATGAAGCTAGTACTATGTGCATAGACATGTTGGACTCCTCTGCCAATTAGCTAGCTCTCAGTATATGGAAAACTTTGGACTCATCTGCCTTGAAGCTAAAGTTCTGTATATGGAAATGTTGCACAACTCTGCCATGTAGCTAGCTCCCTATATATGTACATGTTGGACTCATCAGCTATTTAGCCAGGTCTCTGTGTATGAACATGTTGGACTCACTTGCCTTGTAGTTAGTCCTCTATATAAACACTTGTTGGACTCATATGCCATGTGGTTAGTACTCTGTGTATGGACATGTTGGATTACTCTGCCATGTCGCTAGCTCTCAGTATATAGACATGTTGGACTAATCTGCAAAGTAGCTAGAACTCTGTATATGGAAATGTTTCACTACTCTGCCATGTAGCTAGCTCTCTGTCTATGGACATTTTGGACTCGTCTGCCATATAGCTAGCTTTCTGTACATGGATATGTTGGATTGATCTGCCATACAGATAGCTGTCTGTATATGCACATATAGAATTTGACTGCAATATAGCTAGCACTGAGTATATGGACGTGTTGGATTCATCAGCCATATAGCCAGCTCTCTGTGTATGAACATGTTGGACTCAACTGCCTTGTAGCTAGTCCTCTATACATACACATGTTGAACTCATCTGCCATGTGGCTATTACTATGTATATGGACATTTTGGACTACTCTTCCATATAGCTAGCTATCAGTATATAGACATGTTGTACTCATCTGCCATGTAGCTAGGACTCTGTATATTGAAATGTTGCTCTACTCTGCCATGTAGCCAGCTCTCTGTACATGCACATTTTGTACTCATCTGCTATCTAGCTAGCACTCTGTACATGTATAAGATGGACTGATCTGCTGTGTAGTTAGCTCTCTGTATACAAGCCCTCTAAATATTCATGTGTTGGACTCATGTGCCATGTAGCTAACTGTCAGTATATGGACATGTTGGATTCATCGGTCATGTAGCCAACTCTCTGTGTATGAACACGTTGGACTCATCTGCGTTGTAGCTAGCCCTCAAAATATACACATGTTGAACTTATCTCCCATGAAGCTAACTCTTAGTATTTGGACATGTTGGACTCATCAACAAAGAAGCTAGAACTCCGTATATGGATTTGTTGGACTACTCTGCCATGTAGCTAGCTCTCAGTATATGCACACATTTGACTCATCTGCCATGTAGCTAGAACTCTACATTGTAGTAGCTCTTGGTATATGGACACGTTGATCTCATCTGCCATGTAGGTAGAAACTTGTATATGGAATGTTGCACTACTATTCCATGTAGCTAGCTCTCTGTATATGGACATTTTGGACTCATCTGCCATGTAGCCAATTCTCTGTGTATGAACAAGTTGGACTCATCTGCCTTGTAACTAGCCCTCAAAATATACACATGTTGGACTTATCTCCCATGAAGCTAACTCTCAGTATTTGGACATGTTGAACTCATCAGCAAAGAAGCTAGAACTCCGTATATGGACATGTTGGACTACTCTGCCATGTAGCTAGCTCTCAGTATATGCACATGTTCAACTCATCTGCCATGTAGCTAGAACTCTACATTGTAGCTAGCTCTTTGTATATGGTTACGTTGATCTCATCTGCCATGTAGGTAGAACCTTATATATGTAATGTGGCACTACTATGCCATGTAGCTGGCTCTCTGTATATGGACATTTTGGACTCATCAGCCATATAACCAGCTGTCTGGTTATGAACATGATTGACTCATCTGCCTTGTAGCTAGCCCTCTAAATATATACATGTTGGACTCATAGGCCATGAAGCTAACTCTCAGTATTTGGACATGTTGTACTCATCAGCCATGTAGTTAGAACTCAGTATATGGACATGCTGGACTACTCTGCCATGTAGCTGAGTCCAGTATATGGACACATTGAATATATCTGCCATGTAGCTAGAACTCTGTATATGGAAATGTTGCACTACTCTGCCATGTAGCTAGCTCTCTGTATATGGACATATTGGGCTCATCAGCCATGTAAC
>NW_006409046.1:629810-632609 GCF_000296735.1 Chrysochloris asiatica | reverse complement strand
GTTGGACTCATCTACCATGTAGATAGTACTCTGTATATGGAAATGTTGGACGACTCTGTCATGTAGCTAGCTGTCAGTATATGGACATGTTGGACTCATCTGCCATTTAGCTAGAACACTGTATATGGACATGTTGGACTCATCTCCCATGTAGCTTGAATTCTGTATATGGAATTGTCACACTACTCAGCCATGTGGCTAGCTCTCAGTATATGGACATATTGGACTCACCTGTCATATTATTACTCTCTGTACATAGATATGTTGGACTGCTCTGCTATGTATGTATCTCTGAGTATATGAAGGTATTCGGCTTGTCTGCCATGTAGCTCACACTCTAAATATACACATGTTGGACTCATCTTCCATGTAGCTATCAATCAGTATATGAACATGCTGGACTCATCTGACTGTTAGCTAGCCCTCTAAATATTCATGTAGCTAGCCATATAGCTAGCTCTGAAAAGTAGATAACTCTCAGTATATGGACATATGTACTCATGTGCCATTTAGCTAGTAACTTGTATAAGGACATGTTTTACTACTCTGCATGTAGCTAGCTCTCAGTATATGGGCATGTTGGACTCATCTTCCATTTAGCTAGAAATATGTATTTGGACATATTGAACTACTATACCATGTAGCTAGCTCTCAGTATATGGACATGTTGGGCTCAACTGCCATGTAGTTAGAACTCTGTATATAGAAATGTTGCACGATTCTGCCATGTAGCTAGCTCTCTGTATATGTAAACATTGGACTCATCTGCCATGTAGCTAGAAATCTGTATATGGAAATGCTACATTACTCTGCCTTGTAGCTAGCTCTCTGTATATCTGCATTTTGGACTCGTCTGCCATGAAGCTATATCTCTGTACATGGATATGTTGTACTGATCTTCCATGAACGTAGCTCTCAGTATATGGGCACATTGGACTCATCTGCCATGTAGCTAGCTCTCAGTATGTGAACATGTTGGACTCATCAGCCATGTAGCCAGCTCTCTGTATATGAACATGTAGGACTCATCTACCTACTAATGAGCCCTTTAAATATGCACATGTTGCACTCATCTGCCATGTAGCCAACTCTCAGTATATGGACATGTTGGTCTACTCTGCCATGTACGTAGCTCTCATTATATGGGCACGTTGGACTCATCTATCATGTCGCTAGAAATCTGTATATGGACATGTTGGACCACTATGTCATGTAGATAGCTCTCAATATATGGACACGATGGACTCATCCACCATGGAGCTAGAGCCCTGTATATAGAAATATTGCAATACTCTGCCATTTAACCAGCTCTCTGTATATGGACACTTAGGACTCATCTGCCATGTAGCTAGAACTCTGTATATGGACATGTTGGACTAGTCTGTCATGTAGCTAGCTCTCAGTATATGGACACGTTGGACTTATCTACTATGAAGCTAGAACCCTGTATATGGAAATGTTGCACTACTTTGCCATGTATTTAGCTCTCTGTATATGGACACGTTGGACTCATCTGTCATGTAGCTAGAAGTCTGTATATGGAAATGTTGCACTACTCCGCCATGTTGCTAGCTCTCTATATGTGTACATTTTGGACTTGTCTGACATGTAACTAACTCTCTGTTCATGGATATTTTGGACTGATCTGCTATGTAGGTAGCTTTGAATATATGAAGATGGTCGACCTGTCTGCCATGTAGTCTGCGCTCTAAATATACACATGTTGGACTTATCTGCAAAGTAGATAACTCTCAGTATATGGACATATTGTACTCATCTGCTATGTAACTTGTATTATGTATGTATATGGACATGTTGGACTATTCTGCCATGTAGCTAGGTCTCAGTAAATGGACAAGTTAGGCTCATCTGCCATGTAGCTAGAAACCTGTGTATATGTGTATGTTGCACTACTCTGCTATGTATCTAGCTCTCTGTGTATGGACACATTAGACTCATCTCCGATGTAGCTAGCAATCTGTATATGGTAATGCTGAACTACTCTGACATGTAGCTAGCTCTCTGTATATGTACATTTAGGACTTGTCTGCCATGTAGCTACATCTTTGTACGTGGATATGTTGGACTGATTTGCCAAGTAGGTAGCTCTCTGAATATGGACACGTTGGACTCATCTGCCATGTAGTGAACTTCCAGTATATGGACATGTTGGACTCATACGCCATGTAGCTCGTATTCTGTATATGGACATGTTGGACTACTCTGCCATGTAGCTCACTCTCAGTATATGGACATGTTGGACTCATCTGCCATGTAGCTAGAACACTGTATATTGACATGTTGGACTCATTCGCCATATAGCTAGTACTCTGTATATGGACATGTTGGACTACTCTGCCATGTAGCTAGCTCTCAGTATATGGACAAGTTGGACACATCGACCATGTAGATAGAACCATGAATATGGAAAAGTTGCACTACTCTGTATGTAGCTAGCTCTCTGTATATGGACACGTTGACTCATCTGCCATGTAGCTAGAACTCTGTATATGGAAATGTTGCACTAATCTGACATGTAGCTACCTCTCTGTATATGGACATTTTGGACTCGTCTTCCATATAGCTAGCTCTCTGTACAAGAATATGATGGAGTGATCTGCCATGTAGGTAGTTCTCTGTATAAGAAGATATTGGAATTCTCTGCCATGAAGTTCGCTCTCTGTATATGGACATGTTGTACTCATTAGCCATGTAGCCAGCTCTCTCTCTGTATGAACATGTTGGATTTATCTGCCTTTTAGCTATTACACTGTATAGGGTCATGGTAGACTACTCTGC